>NW_008795131.1:5443529-5454537 GCF_000699145.1 Aptenodytes forsteri | reverse complement strand
GTGAGGTGTCCCCGGCCGCCACGGTGCCCGGCCGGGCGCGGGCCCGGCGCCGCCGGCCTGCCCGGGAGCCTCGATTTCCTTCGGTACCAGCCCGTGCCCACGCTGGTCCTGAAGGAGTCTCAGCCCGGGAGGGGCGCGGGGATCCCAGATGTTCAGTACCTCCCCGGGAGCGCAGCAGTGGCACACCGGCCTCTCTAGAGAAGGGAAGGGGGTTGAAGCATCAGGTTAGTGACGTATGTTAAATCTGCTTTTTCTGGTGCTTATTTCCGTATTTTCCACTAAAAGTGAACAGCATACTCAGCTTGTTTGATGCACTTTCTGATGTTAGCAAAAGGATGGCACTTTTCAAAATCACAAGGGGTGCCCAGGAAGCGTTCAAGCTCTTCCTTCCGAAGCAAATAAGGATGTAGGCAAGATCATTCCTTTAGCAGGGGCATTCAGGATACTTAATAAACCAGAGCTCGCCCTCAATTAAGTCCTCCAGCTACTGCTGAAAATCCTACATTAGTTGTGGCTGTGAAGGAAAAGACGCCACAGGAACACCCAGGCAAAGGGAGAGCTCCCAAGGGAACAGTGCAGAAAAAAGAAGAGATGGCAGGCAGGAGGAGCTGGACTACACTGGGAACAAGACAGACCTCCGTTAGTGCAGGCAGAAATGGGAAAAAGAAGAGAAGAGTTGTTCCATTTTTGAAAGAGGCAGCAGATAGAGGAGACTGAATCATATTACCCAGTCACAAGAACAAAAAGTCCTACCACGATGAATAAAAGTAGACTCTTTCTACAAGCTCTCACACAACATAAAGCTGGGGTAGAAGTACCTACCTTACAGGTAAACCAATTCTCAACAACACAACTGTGGGAAAGAATAGCCAGTATGCACTAGAAACCACAGTTACTTAAGAGAGGTTTCTCACCTTTCCAAACAGAAGGATTACCCAACTTCCTTCAAAGACACTCAAATACTTTGTGGAATAGTTTTTGTGGTTGTTGCTCACAACAAAAAAAACTATGGCTTAGCTCAGAAAGCAGGGTAACAGCAGCAAAGAGAACAGCTAAATAGAACAGACAGATAAGATTATGTTGGCTACCTCAAAAGCACACCTACTGCAGACCATAGACTAAATCTCTGGATCCAAGTCCCTGCTAGGCTGCTCTGTCAGTCAAGAAAGGTTAAAGATTTTCAAAATACAAGTTAGGTTACCTTTGTGGTAATACAAATTGTGTATAGACTTAATGAAAGATCAAAATGCTCTGTGATTCTTATTAGGAAATGAAGTTATTTCCATGAACATGAAAAACCACTGCAGCCAATGAATTGCTCTACAATTAAAGGAAAAGCCCAGAGAAAATCAAAACCAGTTGTCTGCAGTGTACCTGTAAGTACACTGACACCTGCTACAAATAGAGGCACACTTGCAGGGCATGGGTGGAAGGTAGCAACAGCTCCATATAATACAAAAGCCATTTGCTGATACAGTATTTCCGTGGTTCAGGAATCCTACACACTTGGTGAGGATCACAACTACAATGCAGAACAAAAGTACAGAGACCAACATGACAAATAAAAAGTTATGATGCTGGAGAAAAATCACAGAAGACAAAATATAACACTTTATTAGTGTTCTATTTCCATTTAATGCACTGATAAAAGAGAAAACACTTTAATCAATACCTAATATGGTTACTGCATTAACTAAGTATTTTATCGATAAGGCTGACCCTTAAAAGTTGGACATAAAAATAAAACAAAGCCTGATGCTATAAGAAAACAGCTTGATCACAGAATGTCAGTTTAAACAAGATCAGCAATCATATTTGCTATCCTCTGGATACAAAATATTATAGAAATCCAAAGTCCTTTACTATTATTAAACAAATTAAGCTTCAACATCCCTCTGAGGTAGGAGAGGGTCTTACCATCATTTTATTACAGATGAGGAAAAATTATGCACATACAGAAAAACTGACTTGCTGTATGTCACCGAGTTAGTGGCAAAGTTGGAAACAGGACTCACACCCACTCACCTCTTAATAAAACCTCAGTTCTCCTAACAGAATGGATGGTGTGAAATTTGTCTGTAAAGATTTAATGCCAAGGATTGTCAGAGGATATAATCGTAATTGTGTAAGACAAAGACTGCTGGGCCAGACACATTTGGTTAAGGTATACTTCATCAGTATTTCTAAGAGTCAATTGTGTCTGAAAATTAAAGAACCTCGAGGAAAAAAAAAATATCTAATCAAAACCACAATAAGCATTGCCTATTCCAAGCAGAATGAAGCTTTTCAATAACACCATAGTATCGGTCCCTCCAATGCCCTCCCAGTCTCGGTCAGTTATTTTATATTTTAACCAAGAAGTGCAAGAGAGAAAAAGTCAGCAGAATGGAACATTACGATAGGATAAATGTCTCCTGTTCCAAAAACTAAATGTCAAGGTGAAGGTTAAACATTTAGTTTTGTCTCGACATTTATCAAGCAGTTGGAGGCTGCTACCCTGCAGAGCTCTCTCTTTTGACATTATTGCCTAATTAACACTGATACTGAAAAGCTGTTTAACATAAGACATTCACTCAAGGCACCAAATCTCCTTCTCCATAGAAAGACTGAGGCTGTTTTGCAATATGTGAGGACCCCATTACAGAAACATGCAACCCTTTATTACAGTACTTGTGTATAGACGTCAGTTAATGTTTTCCATTCATTCTCTCAGTCTGCTAATATAATATTTGAATGAGCAAAAGTTCATGTAAATTTAGGAGTGAAGAGGACCGTATGGTTTCAAAAAGAGCTCCAGCAGCTAGTGAATGCTCGCTGATGTAGTTAGAACTCATACATTACAAATGAGGCAAAAAGGCATTTCTTCCTCCTAAAGGCTACTATAAATTCACAGGCACATCAGTAAACACATCCATTGGTGATGGTCTATGTAGGAAGCCATTACACGTCTCTTGCAGACAAATGCATAAAATTAGAAAACTATATTGTCTTAATAGGGATCATAATTTGTGATATTTGAAGCCAGCAAAGATGAGTCTTAGGAAGCACAGCTGTTCACTCTCTCTAGAAGTGGACAGCTTACTACAAATAAGTGAATGTTGCATTTCAAAACTGCATTATCCTTTTCAGTGCCACTTTTTCTCCATTATACCAGGCTGTAAAAATATGTTCTAGAATGTTCTTGTCAAAACAATCTATAGCTTTTAATTAAGTAAAGGATGATTAAGATGAGAATACAAAGCATGTGTTACATCAAAACTACAGTATTCAAAATTATCAGAACCTGGTAGTACAGAGACTGTATAAATCAAGATGCCATGATTTTGGTGGAAAGGACATTCAATTAACATCCTGTATTGGAGCAGTTCCAGATAAGCAGGACTCTTAAGAGAAAATAAAGTGTTCTATCACATGGATTATAAAAATGTTCAACCCATGAACTGTGTAAGTGATGGCTGCATCCATGTCTACATTTAGACTTAATGAGGCTTCATGTAAATTATTCAATTATGTAAGCACTCAGGTAAGAAATAACTGAGGGCATTCCAGATTTTATCAGAAACCCGAGTATAGAAGCCCTACCTAGGGAAGGGCTCTCTAATACTACAATCATTTTAGCCTTGTGCATGTCCGAATAGCACACTTCCCAGAACACACCTACACAGAGGATTTCCTGATGTTCTCCCATTCCTATCTGTCCACCAGTGGAGGGAACTATAGAACTGCTAGTCAAATCCAACCGGGATCTCTCAGCCACATCCTGAAAATCTTTTTGGGACAAAGAACACCAGGACCATGGTTTTGAAGCATCTTTTGAATAGACAAAGCTTTAGTGTTTATGCAATTAGATAAAGAATAAAGCTTACAGACTGACAGAGTGTTCTGTCCACAGTGGCCAAACATTGTTTAACATCATTCCAGTTCTAGTCATATCCTAATCTAAAAGCAGATGTTTTGTGATCAGTAGTAATTGGGGATAGAGAAGGGAGAATGAATGGGATGAGAGAAGAAGGTGAAATGAAAGGTGAAATGAAAAGGGTATCTGTACATATTTAAAAAACATTCATAACTGCTTACAGTTCTTACTGATACTCCATATTCTACAAATACCAAGAAGTTATTCTGCACTTTTAAAAAGATTCTCACAACCCTAATTTAATCTAAATTCAAATCAGATATTAATACTACTTGTTGACTATGGGAAACGGAAAAAGAAAACCAACTAAACCAAAACACAAGCTTTTCTCTGCTTCTTATAGTGTGATAATTCACAATTTTAATCCATTTCATTAATGAATCCTGGGAGTACAGAATCCAACTATGGAATGAAAGCCTCTGGACTAGCACACAGATCTGACACTCATTCTCTTGCACGCACTCCTTCCCATACCCGTACTCCCCAGAGCAAAGAAATGCAAAGATGACATTTTTCTGCTTATAACTTCTTTTAAACACGGTTTTGCAAGGCTACCAGCATCACTTACTTAATCTGTT
This sequence comes from Aptenodytes forsteri, assembly GCF_000699145.1. Classification (NCBI taxonomy): domain Eukaryota; kingdom Metazoa; phylum Chordata; class Aves; order Sphenisciformes; family Spheniscidae; genus Aptenodytes; species Aptenodytes forsteri. The sequence continues at coordinate 5,450,043 of NW_008795131.1, read as the reverse complement.
AACATTCACTATGATAGTAACAAGAAAAAAATAATATAAATCATTTGCCAAGAAACAGAAGTGCCACACATGAATTTTAAATGGCAGTCTTATTTGTGACAAGGTGAAAAAAAGTACAAGAGAATAAACTGAAGCTATTAAGTACAGCACAAAGACCCTATAACTACAGGCTCTGCTGGTAGCTTCAAAGCACCCACCACAGTGTAATTTAAATAATATCAGTGGAGGGAAAAAATAATAAAAAAAAAAATCCACATCACACTATAGCAGAATTAAAGAAAAAAACCCACAAAAACCTTTGTCAAAACTAATCTCAGCAGCTGTATTTTCACTGGCACAATAGAAAAACCAGCTGGAAAACAACAACTTACAGAAAGCAATATAAAAAGGAAAGATGTGATTAGAGTTTTAAAGAGGCCTTTCACAAAAAGGCAGGTGCATTACTGTGGCAATGCTACTTCCTGAAAGTGAGGAGAATTAAGTGAATGCTTGCCACATGTAGAGGCCTGGCTAGGCAATAAAATCCTGAAAGTTTGCAGCCATTAGTGTTTTCTTACCAAGCCTCAACAATTTCATTTTCAAAAGCCTAAATGAGTGGAAATAATTTTTTTTTGTTCCCTCCCCTGCTTCTATTACTACCAAACCATCCACCATCTTAATTCTACTTATGACTTCACTGTATTAATTTTGGATTATTTTCTTGTCAGGCTTTTGCAGTAATTTCCTTTAAAACTTACAGGTAGATTTGGCACTGGTCAAAGCAGTTCAAGACTAACCATCACAGAATCTGAAGCTTCCATGTTCATGTACAATGTGGGAACACAAAAGCAGTTGTGGAGCATGCTCCACCGCTGTCACATATCCACAGCTGCCAATGAACAGCCATCAAGTAGTAACTGTTTATGACAGTGGTAAAATTTGAATCTGCAACCTACAGCTGAAACATGCAAGCAAACATTTAAAAATACATTAACAACTTTTCATACTAAACTTGAAACTGTTTCCAGAGACCCAATTTGCAGAGCAGCCTTGACTCCTTCTGAAAGGCTCTTTACAATTAGCACCCAGCCAAGCACTCAGGAAAAAAGTGGTTATTTCAGTTTAAAATTCAGTATAAGCTACCTCTCTCCTGTGTCCAAAGCCTCTTGCAGTTTCATGCTAGAACAAGATTTTTATGACTATTCTTCTCTTCCCACTTCAAATTCTATGCTCTAGAAGGGATTCAGAACACAAAACTTGAATTCCCCCTTCAGTATGTGAACATTATCTAGCATTATAAAACGTTGTTTTGTCTATACTTCCCCAGTCACTGCAATTCTTCCCCCTGCTTGCTTGAGAAATTTAACATCAAATAGCACTTTTGGGCCACAGGAGGAAACTAATGTAAAACTAATTCCCCAGATTGCCATTGTTTATATAAACAGGTTTACACTATCACAAGCCTAAACAATGGCAACCCTGCCACAATCTGTTCCTGAAGTTTTCTTACTTGAAGAAGTTTCTTCCTTCACCATACCCATTTCTCCATCTCCCAAGACAAGTCATTAGACATATTTTCAAAAGTTTTCTCATTTTTCACAAGGGGAGGTTTTTTGATGACTTGACTCTTACCTCTTTGGAAGAGCTTGCCTTAGAATTAATGAGTTTTAAAGACACCTATCTTGGAACACAAACTTTTGTATGTGTACTGGGGGAAAGTGGTGGGAGAAATCACATGTGCAGGGCACCTGACTATTGGAGAGCTAACCACTTCTTCTGGGGGTTATCAGATGTAGTGTTTGCTAAGAGTAGTCATGTTCAAGTTCTCTCCACCCCCTCTTCAGTATCTCGATATAAAAACTGGAAGTTCCATTATACAAAACCCTAAAAGGGCAGGTATCTGGAAAAAGATTTTCAAATCATGCCATCTCGTTCAGGAAAAGCAGTACTTCTCACAGGAAGTAAGAAAACTGGCAAGTCATTAGATATGAAAGAATAACCGCAAACTGTCAGAATCGGTGTTCCGAATTCCATTCCTCACATGGCATGAAAAGGGGGCCAGTCTGTATTTAAAGCACATGGTGCAAAATTAACATCTTAGTTCTCAAAGCCCTTGGCCTTTAGTGTTGCTTTGTGCGCACAAATGCCCATCTGCATCTCGAGGGAGCCAAGAAGCCAAAGGAAGATCAATCCAGAGAGTCCAACTGATCCCTCCCTACTTCCTGATCTCCCTCAAAGAAAATCAATACAAGCCTTGACACCAAACCCTTTCTCCTCGACTGATATGCTAGTGGCCAAGCTGTCGGTCATCATAGGTGCTGTATCTCTTCACATGGATTCGGCGCACTCGGTCACGAAGTTCAAAACCCTCATCATCCTCACTGTGAGATGCCTGGCTTCGGCTCCTGCTTGTTGCTTCCAGCAGAGAGTTATCAGGAACCCGTGGTGTTTCATATAGTAAGACATTTAGTGTTTCCTCATAAATTCGTGCCTCGGGGAACTCAACCTAGAAAAAACAGCACATGTCCTTTTCCTGATCTATACAGGATAACATGACTGGAACACATACCCATAAGTAAAAAGATACTTGAGCCATAAAAAAGACATACACTATAAAGAAAGTAAAACAACTGTAAATGAGGAAGATGAGCAAAGCAGTCTAATTCCTAGCAGAGGATTACTCCCACCACCAAATCGCCTACATCACCCCTTCTTTTAGATTGTTCTAGAATGGAATACAGTATTTCTAATTCTTAAGTGCTAATGTTGGACCCTGGTCACCTTAACTTCTGACTTGCAGTGGTGCAGGTAACTCCTGAAGTTAGGGAAACTCTGTAGATTTGTCATGGTAATCACTATCATATTTTCATGCATGTAACTCATCAAAGGCAGGAAGACTATGAAAAGAATCTCTGGAAATGTGGGGAAATCAAGATAGGTTGATTATTGGGAATCTGCACTCCTGCTGAACTTTTTTTTTTTTTTAACAGATATTCTATAGTTTTGCACATAAAAGTACAATGATAAAAATATCGTGTTTCTAAACAGTGTTTGAGCTCAAGTTTCCATTTCATTAATTTCATCCCATCCATTTAAGTTATTCAGGTTGGGACAGATCAGTTTCAGTCTTCTCCTTTTTGGCATATATTTTCCAACACTGGAGAAATTTATACTCCCAGACACAACCATTTAGTCCAATTACATACAATGATTACATCAGCGCAAGTGAAACACAGTACAAAGTAACTGCAATGAAGTAAACTTATGCAGGTATAATTAGGAGCAGAATTAGATTTACTTTATTTAATTAGAGAAGAACTTAAAGGCATTTACATGCTTTAGGGACACAAAGTCCATCAACTTTCTAAGAGACTAGTGCTAAAACACACGTGCATTCAGAATTACCATTCTCAGTCTTTCCTTCTTCAAACCTGCGAACATATTTAGTCTTCTCGGAATTCTATCCGGTATGCGGCATCTTTTACCAAGACACCAGCTCATCCTGCAGCCCTCTAAGCAGCAAGCCACCCTACGAATTTCGATGTCACTGACCATCAATTCCAGTCAATATTCAGGAGAGCTCGTATCAAAGCTTTTCCAATAAATGACATTGCTTGCCTCTAGCAATTTGTCTTAAGTTATACAAAATCTGTGTCTTCCTCCAATGTATCATCAACCTGATTTTTTTTTAAATCGTAAGAGACAGGTGGATAAAACTCCATTACCTTGGTTTGCTTCTTCTCTGTAGCATACACTATAGAGGTACAACAGACTTCAGCAAGTTTCCGACCCTGTCCATAGAAAGACCAGCAGCAGATTTCATCCCCTATAACATCCTTAATGAAAAGAACTCTGCCGTTGAATCGGAGAGAGAGTTTATCAAACAGTTCTATGTTCTTCAGTAAGTTGTCATCTGAGTTACTGAAACACAGCAACAAAAGAAGGAATAAGGTTTTTCTGGTTTTTCAACTGGCCACCTCTACAGAATTTATATGCCTATTCCACCACAGTTTTAAGCATTGATCTAACTTCAGAACACAAATAAGTAGTGACTCATTGCCATATGCTGCCAAGAAAAGAGAGGGCAATAGCCAGTTCCAGATACAAATAAGATGCTCTGATCCCCATGAGCAAACACACCAGCCTTCAGAGGTCAAGTGATACAATTAATAACGACAGCACAATTTCCCAAATCATTACATCAACTATCTACAACTATCTCTTGACTGACGCTCAAGACGATTAAATCACATGCTAACTGCAGTTCTCTTTAGCTTAGTAACAGCAAAAGTCCAAAGAGTCCAAAGAGTCAACGCATGTTAGAAGGCCAGCTAAAAAGCAAGGTGTTCTGCATGTAACCACATACAAATTTAGGAAACTAAGTTTTATTGACAGCCAGCGCAATGTAGGATCTTAATTACTTTTCAAAGCAAGATCTAGATGTTCTAGAGAAAAATATACACCGTATTACAGCTTTAAAATATACACAGTATTACAGCTTTAAAATCAAGTTAAAATATACATAGTATTACAGCTTTAAAATCAAGTAAAGCTATCGGAAAGCTATTCTTAAAATTTAAAATATTTTACTTAAGTAACAACATCGTGGCCAATCAATGTCCAGTTTGATCAAGTAAAAAAAGAAAAAACTAAAAGCCTTACTCCTCCAATATTAGCTTGAATGCAGCTGTATCAAAAATAAGTACTCTGTGCCCCTTTGTCTCTTTTTATAGGTGGCTGGGAAATTACGTGCGGATATGTGGAAATTAGTGAACATATTATTGCCTAGACAACAAAGCCAACCTTGCTAGCTTTAACAGTAAAATTCCTTACTCTTTGGACCCAGAAGCTCAAGGTTCACACCTTGCTGCCAAGAACCTACCCAGAGACATGACATTGTACTTTTGTATGCAGTATCTTAACTTTTGCCAGTGGTCCAGGAAGGCTATGAAATACTTGCGAATCAAGACACTGCTAATAAGAACAGCCGACTGGGCTTTAGATAAAATACTTAGTCCGAGAAGTATTTCTGTTCAGATCTAAATCAAAAAAGCATGATGTGCAACCAGACAAAATCTTCAGCTCGCAAGAACCATTTGATAAAGCAATCTGGGATTCAGCCAGTGACAAGTCCCAGGCTCTATCAAGTGGCAGAGCTGGGAAAAGAATGTAGAAGTCTTCATTATTAGACCACACTGACAATGTAACTGAGAAAGCTCCTTTTATACTGTCGATTAGGGAGAACAGAAAGAAAAAAATCTTTGCTTGCTAGCAGCCAGTGTGGAATTTTAAATTAAGATTCCTCATTTAAATACCATCCAGGCATGCAGGTTCATGCACAAGGAATAATCAGAACCCTACAGCTAGTTGAGATGCCAGCACCTCCTGGTATCTAGGATTCTGTTGCTCTCATTACTAGTATGTTTACATTTCCAGGCCCATGGTGACTAATATGCTATTCTGTGCTTGCTTTAGCATCACTGCCGTAAGCTAAAGGGTAACACAGGGAGGAGTGCAATATGACTGGCAGATACAGAATGCAGTCTGCTGAAAAACAGGCTACTCTTCAGCACTCCCGCAGGCAGCGTTTCCTGACTACCTTAAATATCATGATTGTTAGAATCCATCTCTCTGACAGATAGACAATCAGTTTGTCTAGAGAAAAAAAGCTTCCAAGATTGCATCTCAGACCGAAAAGGCTGAAAATGAGGATTCTGCATAGCATAAAGGATTACTCACATCGCTTCAATGACTGGTTTGGGAAAATCCAAAGCCATTCTGATAGCATCGTAACAAAGGGATCATGATAGTTATAGCATAAAACTAAATAAGTAATGTTACTTTATACAGGAGGAAAGCCAGTAAATTCTTGCCCTGGCCCTATCTGGGTTGTTTGTTCCTGAGCAGAACAGATACTTTCCTTTGTAACCAAATAATTAATTTGTTTAGAGGCACTGGGGGTGCTGGAGCATCAAGAATTTCTGTAGGTCAAAGAGTGCTGGCAGAGGTATATGCAGACTCAAAAGTAAAGCTAAACCGATGAGGTAAGGATTATGGCTGCATTAGCTTTGCATCAGCCACTATTAATAGCCTCATCGTTCTTAGCTCTTGTCCCTTGTTTCTGTTCATTTCTCACACAACTGAACTATACACTAGACTTCAACAGATACAGTTTGTTGTGTTCTCCCCTGTCCTGGTTTTGGCTCAGATAGAGTTAATTTTCTTCCTAGCAGCTGGTACAGTGCTGTGTTTTGGATGCAGTATGAGAATAATGTTGATAACACCCCGATGTTTTAGTTGTTGCTGAGCAGTGCTTACACTAGTCAAGGACTTTTCAGCTTCTCATGCCCTGCCAGCGAGAAGCTGGGAGGGGGCACAGCCAGGACAGCTGACCCAAACTGGCCAAAGGGGTATTCCATACCATACGACGTCATGTTCAGTATAGAAACTGGGGGGAGTTGGCTGGGGACCGCTGCTCAGGAACTGGCTGGGCATCGGTCAGCAGGTGGTGAGCAATTGCATTGTGCATCACTTG
>NW_008795131.1:5435632-5443227 GCF_000699145.1 Aptenodytes forsteri | reverse complement strand
TTCCAACCCCCAAATTTTTCCCCCCCCCCCCCCCCGATTCTCTCCCCCATCCAACTCGGGGGGAGTGAGCGAACAGCTGTGTGGTATTTAGCTGCCTGCCAAGTTAAACCACAACATCCCCCCGTTTCAATTCACATCAATCAAAGCAATCAAAAATAACTGCACTCAAATCCATAGAAGAGCACTATTGTAATAAAAAAAAACCCCAAAACCAAACCAACTAAACACAAAAACAAAACTAAACAAAACAAGTCGTACCACATCTTCCTCCACTCCCATAGTCAAAGGGAAACTTTCCCATTACAGTGGGGAAAAAAACGACATACCTGGTGTAGGAGTATTTGTTGTTGCTTCTATTATAAAGCAGCTTAACAACGGGCTATTGGGAGAGAAAGAAAAAAGCTGAAAACGTAAGTTCTGTGTTTGAATACATTTAGCAAAAATTCAGTTTCTCACTGGATAGTTGTGAAAAAACAGTTACTTTCATTGATGATTCTATCAGTCTCTCTTCTTCTTTTGGAGATGTGATAATAGGGATGCTACAGACAGGTTCATACAAGTCTTTCTTGTCCTGTTTTAAAGAAAGAAGAGAGAGAAGAAAAAAACTCAAGAGAGGGAAATGCTAAAGCTAACATCTGCTGCTGCTGTCTTCTCCAATCCCTCCAGCCATGTTCCCAAATCCTGTGATGCAAAGGAAAAGCTGTGTTGCTGTAGCAACCACACAGCGTTACCTTGATCTGCAACCCAGAAATAGAGCGGAGAGATTTCTTATCCCCAGAAGGCAGCAGTAATTGAAATATTGGGATGCAGGTGGATGCCCTTCTTGAGCTCAGAGTCCTTGCTATAGCTAAGTCATATTTGGTTTAAGTGGGTTTATTATTCTATCCTTTTTTGAAGAAAAGGATAGTAAGAGTTTGCACTAGTTTTAATCAACTCAAAACACTGCAGTATATAAGAATATCAGCCACTACAAACTGAACATTTGGCAAGAACAGCGTGTCACCGAAACAGACTTCAGCCCCTTGTGATACAAAAGCAACAATCAAGAGCATGTAGTACAGTCTGTGACTCCAGATTCCTCATGTAGCAAATTAAGGAAAGCTCAATAGCTAATAGGAAAGCCTTAGAACATTTTGTTTTTAGAAGAAAGGTTTTAAATTCCAAACCAGAAGGAAAATTGTCACTGTGGCTTTGCATTTCTTTCAATGGATACAAGAAGTATATTTAACCTAGTATGCGAGGTATTTATTAATGACTACGTTTTGTCCTGCAAGAAACATTCATTTCACAATCTTAAGACTAATAATAAGTTATAAATACTGCATGTGGGCTAACCTTGTTAAAAAGTTGGCAGAACAAGCTGATTTCTATTGCCCGAACTCATAGGGACTAGTAAAGTGAATAAAGCTACTATGGGCTTACATATTTGCAAAGAGTAGTGGTAAACTGATACAAAGAAAAGTCCTTAAAGTAATCAGTGCTTACCATAGTCTTTTTCTCCATTAAGATTCAACCTTTTAAAAAAAGTTACCATGTTTTCGAAGATTCAAACCCATTCTGCCTATAAATATCACCTAATTAGAAGTGACATAACTTGGGGGAAATTTAGACAAATGCCATAAGGTCTGTTAAAACATGCTCAAAATAATTATGTTTATTCAATCAGTTTCCTTTAAATTTCTGGCTTTTATTACATTTCACACAAGAGGAACTCATTCACTATCTATTTCCTAAATAAAATTAAAAAAATAGAAACAGAAAAGAACCAGTCCCTCTATTTAAATGACAAATTGTGAATACAGTTTCTACTCTATTTATTCTCCTGGCATCCCTGTGAAGTAGAAAAGTGCTACTATCCCCTTTCTGAGGGGGCAGCTGGACAACTGAATGGAAGCACGAAAGGAAATGACACCTCTGAAATGACAGGAACGTGAACCTACATCTTGCACATTCTAGATTCATATAGTCTAACCAGGGGACAATCTTTCTCTTCTTACAAAGAAATAGCTCCCTTGATAATGCAACCACCTCACTAATTGCACTAAATGCCTTCAGAGCACAGGCATCTGTGGCCTGGAAGGCTGCGCCATGATAGCACGTGGGTCTGAAAACATTTCCAGGGAGATCATAAACCAAATTTCGTCTCTTATTCAAAGCATCACAGAACCTCAGGTGTGCATACAGAGCAAGGATAACTATGGCTTTGATAAACGTACTGGATAAGATCTTACAACTTACCTGACTGCTGTGTCATTTTCTTTCCAGGCTGCCTTGTACATCTAAGACTTGACACTATCTCCAAGGCCATGAAATACTCTCTTGAGGTCTCTTAAGTAAATTTTGTAAGCAAAACACCCACAAAAAACTTTACAGGCTACTTCTATTTCTTACCTGCAGGGCTGCTTGGCACATGTCCACTAAGCCCTGAATGAGATAATACTTGGCTTCTGCCATCAACTCTTTGATCTCCTGTCTGTGTTTTGGAAGTGCAATTGTGTCATCTCGGAGATAGTTTAAAATTGTTCCGAAGTGCTTCCCACAACGGTCTATAAGGATCCAGCCTGAAAAATAACCATCACATCATTTCAATCACCTCAACACTAGGGGGCAAGAAAAACCTCCTCAGAGAGGTTAAATAAGCCACAGGTTTCCTGAAACTGCACATGATAACTCTTCCCATTTCATTCAGTAGAAGTCTTTACTGACTTTGAGCAAATTGAATTTGGTTACAGAACAGAAACTGACAGTGGAACGACTCCTTTGGTACCTCCCTTATGTTCTCACTACTTTCCAGCACCCCAAAAGAAAAGCCACAAGCTTAAAATACTTGGCTGCCTATCACAAGGCACTAAAATTGCTGCAGGAACCTGACTGCACTGTATCAATTGATCAGTCAGTGGGCTGCCTGACCAAAATTATTATCTGTGCTTCGTCTTTTCTGTATTAGGTTCTGATTAAAGGAATGGACCTTTCCAACGACTATAGGAAGTCACCAGTTTACATCTATTTAACTGACTGTCCAAGCTATTCAAACCTTAAAAAATAAAAATTAAAAAAAAAAAAAAAAAAAAAAAAGCTTATTGTTAGGTAGGTTTCTTGTTTTATTTAGAGGCTTATCATATTCGCAGCAAAATGGTGGTGTGCTGTATTTGTATGGGAATAAATGTATTAATTGCTGCTACAGTGTAATGCTGGGCAATGAGAAACTTATCACTAAGCCAAAGAAAGACTAGAAGAGAGAATTCACAAATGTTTGCAACAAGTAGATGTGGGATAAGTTCTGTGGCCTAACGAGAAGGATTTGGCAGTTTTCCAACCACATCTTCCGCTGTTGTTCGGCGTTAAAGAGGGAGAAGTGTTCCAAAGATGCTAAAAGGTAGACTAGCCCAGAAAACCCAGTATGGGAAAAAGGCTGTTCTAGTCTCCAAATAGGAGCAAACAACAGGACAGAGACAGATCAGGAGGGAGTGGAGAGGGGATGCAGCACAGGAACAGTAGCAGACAGACAGTTCTTGCAATTTTAAAACATCCCTGAAGTCACATTCACTAGGAAACAGGATGTCTGACTTGCTGGCAAACAATAGCAATGTAGGACACACACAGGCAGAGGACTTAATACAATGCCAAACCCTGTTCCATAATGTGGAAGGCAGGCAAAAAAGGGTTATTTTGGGACCTAGGTACAGAAAACGACATAGGAAAGTAGACTAAACCACTGCTAGATTCTCCAGCTGCAGCTATTGGAACATGAACCTTGTCCTCCATTCAGGCTGAGGCTCTTATACAAAACTGCTGGACTAAATGGATTTAGTTGTATGTAACACTCAACAAAACCCAGCCTACTTGAGTGGAACTTGGTTTAAATGATATGCAAAATCCATAAGGAGTTGTTTCAGCTTAAGTAAACACACTGTTGTGCACCAAGTTTAAACTGATGTAATCTGGGCACGCAGAAGAACTTTTGCATACGAGTGTTCAGAAACACCAAGAGGTTAAATACTCGCCAGCCTCTCTCAGCCTCTTCTCCACAGTGTGCCACAACCCTCATTCCTAAGGTATCATTTTGCCCTGGACTACTAAAGAGAGGAAAATGAAAGCACTCGTAGCCATTGCTGATATTGGTGGTCTTACTTGTTCTATTCTCTGTAATTTATTATGGATTTTTATAATGCCAATATTCAGCGTCCAGCAGGAGGTGACATACTCCTTGACTGACGGCTAAATACTGTCACAGCATCATAAGCCACAAGTGGAATATGCTACTGAGAGGAGGAAAAAAAAAGAATTTTCAACATAGCAAGCAAGGCTATTCTGATTTTTAAAGATGAAAACTGAATATCCCTCCCCACACACGCATTTCGAATGATGCCACTACATGTCACCGCATAAATGACAACCCACATACTGTCTGTTCAGTCTTCAAAACAACATCAACAATCTGCATACCAGCTGTGACTGTAGGAAAGAGAACCAGTCCTTCCGCTAGTTAATTTTAGTAACAAAAGAACACATTTTTATAAAGCACAGAGGATTGTCAGCGCCAATGGGAGTCAGCTGCGTAATGTTCCAAGTTATTTCTGGAATATACCTTCCCCTACATCCTTAACTGAGGGTAGTCTTAAGATATTTAAAAAAACACCAGCAAAACCCAGTTGCTTTAAAAATGCTCAAGAACAAAAGACATTCCCTTACCTTCCTTGTCTGTGAGCACTTCCATTCTGCCGCTGAACATGGCCTTAAGCATTGTGTCGTGCCTGGTCAGTACTTGTACTGTAGTGTAATATAAAGAGCCCCCGACATTTAGTCGCACATACTTGTTACCAAGGCTGCCCCCTTTGAAGCTGCAAGTTTTGGGCTTGGGCCCTGCAGCTGGACAAAGAGTGGTGGTTAGACACGTGTCCCCCGACATCTCCTTCTGTAGGTAGATGACAACCCTGCAGAGCGTGGGCTTGATGGATTCCGCCGTGATTGGTGAAAAGTCACAAGTCACCAGACGAGGACAGCAAGGCAAAAGCAGTCATAACCAATGGACCCTTGAAACAGAAACGTATAAGATCAATACGGAAGCCTGGAATTTCCATTTACAACAAAAACACGAAGCCCACATTAAAGAAGAGATACTTTCAGTGGATTCCTAAGGGCACATCCACACACATTCTGGCAAAACAAGGTTTAGCTGTTTTTCAGACAACTTACACAGCAATATAATGCAGTCAAGTTACAGTTGCGTTACTGTTAGTGCGCACGCTAAACTCTTCCGGACTTCCTGTTATTTCGTCTTCAGCCAACATGACACACCACACAATACTCCAGCTAAACGCTAGCTGGAATTCGGCTCCCTCTCAACTTCCCAAAAGAACACAAGTCTTTTTGTGCGGAGCTGAAACACAACGGAAGAGCTTTCTGCCCTTCCTTCAGCTGGGGTGCGTATCTGCATGTGTGGGGTTTGTTGTTGTTTTGTTTTTTAACTGGAAACATTTACAAATGTCTCTTCAAATGCCTTGACACTGAAATGCTGGACCATAACATTCTATTTTCTGGCAACTCCTTTCATCCAAAACTCTTCTTCCTCCACCCTGGAATGCCAAGCAGTCAATGTAGTTTTAATTAAAAAAAAAAATTAACACCACCACCCCCTGCCAAGTATGCCCGGTCTTTGGAATATTTGTCTCAATTAAAAAGCCAGCTAGACATTCACAGCTTCTTTCTCTCCCCAGTCTCACTACGCTCATCTTTCCATCAACAATAAGCTCAAAATGGACAAGCTAGACATTCACCAGCTTCTTTCTCTCCCCAGTCTCACTACGTTCATCTTTCCATCGACAATAAGCTCAAAATGGAAACAAACAAAGAAAAGCATGAAACTCTAATGGGCCAGATCTGGAGTTCTTTAACCGGAAAAGTACAAATACAAGTTTCTTACCTGTCCTTCTTCTAATAATTATTGTTCTCAAAAAACATTTTGCTGTTGGGTTTTTTTTTGTTGTTTTTTTAAAACTCTTTCAGACTACAAGTATCTTCTCACTTCTCTGTTCTGGGCCTATGGCACATGAGTAACCTTTTATAAATAAATATAACCACCTGCTAATTCTATTGTTATTCTTCCTACACCCTTCTTCCTTCTGACCCCACCTCAGCTTTCAACGTAGAAAAAAGCCCACAGCCATCCATCTGTACAGCAAGTTACGTGGCAGCTACAGCTGGTATCTTGAAATTGCCAGGGATGTGAGTAACTGCTGAACTTAGAGCAACGCCTAAAATACAACGTTACTCTGCGATTCCTAACTCCGTTATTTTAACTAAGCAAACACTACAATGTCTATTAAATAGCAAGCAATGAAAATATTGTGCAGATCATCAAGACACAAACCAATTCTAAGAATTCTAGTGCCAAAAAACCTCAGTTTGTCTACAAACGCTTTAACTGGAACTCCCACTGGCTGCCATCATTCTTTGCTTTCAACCCATCGCCATAAAACCAATAGCACGCTTCAGCCTGCATCTGGGCAAGACAAAGGTTTTTCTGACTACATCACTTGAGTCAAGTAGCCCATGAGCAAATCTAAGTCGAAGGCAGCTGCACGCTACACATGGAATTGGCCAGAGAAGTAATTCCTGACTGGCAAGCAAGCAGCAGCAACCAAAAATTGTGCAGCGTGGTCACGGTGATATATAAGAAGTTCGCTACTCAAACAAAGCAGTTAAGGGTTATAGAGAAATCAACCGGCAATTGTCCAAGCCTTGCGAGTACCACAGTTCCCCCTAACCCGTCGCAGGTGTTTACTGCAATCCATTACGAGTTAGTAAATCAAGAGCAGAAGCAACTGCACCATGTCTCGCAGTTGAGACCTTTGGTAACAGTGGAAATATGCCCTAGGTCTGCACATTTGTCGCTGATGTCCTGCCTTGCTTTAAACCCTCAGCAATGCCTTCTTTAGAACAAAAGCGTGTCTGTAAAGACAGCCAGACTGATTCTGTCACGAGGGAGAAATCCAGACACAAACAGGGCTCTCCAATTTCAACAGCGATCTGTCTGAACGTATCCGTTGGTCAGGTTTTCAGTCAGTTCTACCACTTCAGGCCTTTACTCACTTCTCTGACCAAGCAGATCGAGGGTAAGTACGAGCAGAATCCCCTACGCAGCCAATCCACGTAGGAGTCAGTACTGTTCCTTAACTAACGAGCTAGGAGCCTTTTGCTGTAAACAGTAATGTAACCTTTAATTACCCCCATTAACGCAAGAGAAAATTTTTCTGCGTCCCTTCCTTCCTGCCTTGTGAGGGAGGTGGGAGGAGGACTGCGGAACAATGGCACGACAGCTGGGACACCACCTCAGGAAACGGTCCCTGTTGAGAACTTCCATAAGGAGGAATAACCTTAACGGCTCAAGGGGGGAACCCCAAACGGCCACCCTCCCGCGCAGCATCGCTTCCAAACCGGGCACGCCTCTGGCCTAAATCCTCCAGCCCCTTACCGGTCCACACCAAACGGCCCCCTCGGTCTGTTGGCACCCCCGCGCCCTGCCGTGGCTGTCGCGGCGGGGCAGAGGCGGGACCCCGGCCCCGCCAAGCCAGGGCTGCGCGGGGCCGGCGCTG
>NW_008795131.1:5428215-5434357 GCF_000699145.1 Aptenodytes forsteri | reverse complement strand
GGCTTTTCCCTTTTGCCGCCCCTCCCGTAGCCTACCTCGGAGCGAGGGAAGTCTTGAGGTGCGCGTGTTTGCGGTAAACTCTAGAAACACAAGCCGCCTGCAAAAATTACAGCGCGTAGTGGAAGCATTAGTCTTCTTTAGGGGTGTTTTGAATATTACTTGACAATTTTTTTCTTTGCAGAAATAGTGGAATTTCAAAAAATAGTGGGTAGCTTAATTGAACTTGTTGATCAACTGGCGAAAGCTGCTGAAACTGAGAAGATGAAGGTACTGTGCAATTAATTACCGGCTTGTCGTGAACTCTACTCTGCGCTGCGCATGAAAAACCAGATCTCTCCCTTCCTCCTTTTACAGCATACGCAGTCTCGTTCTGTCAGTCTCGTACAGGCGTTTCTGTGGTAGTTAACATCTGTCTGTCTGCAGTATGAAAGCATGGGGTTTTTTTTAATTGATATTAATGTCTAGAAGACTTTTACAGGCACACTCGGTGTGTCGTATGACTCCTGCTATGTTTAACAGTCCTACTGTTGCTGCTTATCTGTGTATTAGCACATAAATAGAACATGTATTTTTTAATCGCTCCTTCTACTAGTAGACCTTTGTTCTCAAGAGGCGTGAGAGGCTCTGTGAGGAGGAGGAGGAGGGCTTTCTAAAGACCAGATCAGCAAATAGCTCTTTGGAATTTCCTTTATGTATTTCTACGTGACACCAAGCGGTGTGGGTTTTTTACACGTTATTGTGGAAACAGAAATTGACGTTTAGCACAATTGTAGGTAATTGCTTTTTTCCTTACTTGTTCTGGGGGAAAAATTGTAGCCAGAGCTTGTCTGTCTGTAGGACCAGTCACCGATGATCAGTTTGTATTTCCAGGGGAGTCAGTGACTTTTGTTCCTTGAGTGTGAAGGAAGTCTCAAATGCCTTAATCTGCCCAACCTCTACAGGGACTGTTTGGCTGTTCCACCAACCATTGAGTATTCAGGTGTCACCCTCCTTTATTGTTAGCGTGGCTGAAACACTTCAACCTGCTAGTAGTGAAAGGGGTTAAAAAAAAATAAAAAACCCCAGTACAGCTACATCACTGACCGTCCCGTTTTGGCAGGCCATTGGTGCACGGAACTTGCTGAAGTCTATAGCAAAGCAGAGAGAAGCTCAGGAACAGCAACTTCAGGCTTTAATAGCCGAGAAAAAGATGCAGCTGGAAAGGTAAGTTTCTTTTACATACTTCTGGGGCATTATGTAGGCTGGAAAGTCAATCTTGCCATCCGTGCTTGGCTGCAGGATACGGTCTAAGCTTGTTCAAACAGCCCATCTGCAGTGAAGGTGTGTCCTCCCGCACAAAGCACGCGCGGGACGGTGCGGAGCCACAAGCCTAGAGTTAACTTAAGGCCCTGTCGGCCACTCCTCAAGACGGTTCATCTCTGATGACTTTGTGGCTAAATAAACAGAGGCGGCATGAGATCATGCAGTTGAACAAGTGAGTAAAAGCGTAACGCAGCGCCACGTGCCTGACTGGTAAAGGTGCTTTAGAACTGCAAAGTCTAACTCGCGCAGCCACTGCTTTGCAGATGGCTTACGCATGTAGCCTAACTTTCCTTCGCCAGAGACCAGTGAACGTTGGACTAAACCATCCAACACGGGCTGGAAGCAGCTGGTAACCATTTGTTTTTTTCTTTCAGGTACCGAATAGAGTACGAGACTCTGTGTAAAATTGAAGCAGACCAGAACGAATTCATTGACCAATTCATTTTTCAGAAATAGAGGATTTTAAGATAAAAATGAACTAGTTTGGAAACTTGACCATTCCAGAATCTTGAGAATTTCAAAAATATGCAATTTTTCACTGTGTATGACTGAAGAGATGGTTTGTACAAAGGGAAGTGTCTTTTAATTCAGTGTGAGTTACACTAAAAGTGGCAATAAGGAGGGCTTTCTAACAGACGTAAAGACTGTTCTGTCCTTTGATTTTATAGAAGTTTTGTACAGCCAGTAGTTCTAATTCAAATTATAGTTGGATTAATACTACTGTTGCTATGTTATGTCTCTCACTTTTTGAAGTGTACAGCTCTTTCAAAGAAATCGGGAAATAAATTATTGTTTTCAGACTTTCTGGATATACCTGAATTAGTTGCTTCTGCTATGTTATTTTTGAGCTTAAGAGTTTACAGCTCCCTGGCTAGCCATAATGATTTTCCTATATGTAATATTTTTCATGTCTGTAAAGACGCAACACAGAAGCAGCAGTAACTCTTATCTATATTGACCAGGTTATTTTTTCTATAGAGTTAGGAAAAAACCACCAGAAATTTATGATTAATTAGGATCAATTACAGACACACAAAAAAGCAGCAAATAACGGCAGAATTAAGAACTTTAAACCATGCCCAAGGTGTGTCCACACAGGTAGTAATACGAGAGTAGAATTCTTTTGTGTGCGTTATTAGTGATAGAACCGCAAACTGATGCGACAGGCCATTCTGAGCGTACGGTGACACCAGGAGTACGTATAAACTATGAATACGAATGTGACATTTAAAAACCCAATGCCTGCGATCTAGAAACAAGCCTCATCTTGAAGTGCAAACAGATCCATTTTATGTCTGTCTTTAGGCAACCAAATACAGAAATGTCGACCTTGTCAAAGCCTGCGGAAGGCTTAAATTTTACAGCAGTGAAGTCCTGAGGTATATAGGCGGTGACTGAAAAGCCTTCTCGGTGACCTGTAATTTTACACAAGTCTCCAAGTTTGATTCTTGCAGATCAGATTGAGAACTTAAAAAGACAAACCAAAACTAAAAACCCAACAACAACCAAAAAAGCCAACCCAGAATTTCTATCAGTAGTAGGTTTTATTTACTGTAACTTCAAAGTCTAATGCATATATTTACTGCGTTTACTATCTACGATCTCATGGTCATTTAAAGTTCCTTTTAGTCATTCCCTTAAGAAGATTAAATGCAGTTTGGATGCGTTTAGTTATTTATTTCCATACTAGAAGTGATTTCATGGACGAGAGAAATCTACAAATCCTTGTTTACAATTCCTGAAGTACTTCAGTGTCCCCTAGGAAGAAGTATGCCTCGTTGTCAAACAAGGGTCACTTTTAAGCATTCAGAAATCCAGTTTTTGGCACATTTATCACTGATCAGACATTTACAATTAATCAAAATTGAAGCAAAGCAAAGGAAGGGGTGAGGAAGTTAAGAATTATTACATGATTTGAAATGCTTCAGAAGCATAGCTTTGCAAATCCGTATATAATCAGTTAGGGATTTTGCAGAATATGCTCTTGGAAGACAAAGTTCTCACTTAAGTGGTTTTCTAACACTCATCTTGGAAAAAGGGAACTTAAAAGAAAAGTATCAGCTGTAGTGTCCACCTCTCCCCCATCACAGCTACACATCAAATGGTTATTTATTTCCCTATCACGGACGTACCGCACAAAACTGACAGTGGGAGAGGAGAGCGGTCCCTTCACCTGCGTGCGCCCAGAAACCGCACGAAATTGCTAATACAGGCGTCTGCCAAAGCTATTTCTGATTAAAGGAGAGCTGTGAACTCAAACCAGTTCAAATTTTCCTTGCAGGAGCCAGCTGCTCTGGTAATAGCTGTTGCAGCCAACAACACGAGACGGATGTTTGTCCCAGAGGACTACGTCAGCGCAGGGTCTGAATCAAAACCAGTACGAGTGTTGTGCTTAGAACTGCTACAGTGGGCTACTTCCTTTTCCTTTTCTCCACGTGGTTATAATGGGGGTTGTAGAGCATGGTAAAAAGAATCAGAAGAGGTATCAGCAAGTATGGCGCATATATAGAGAGCAGAATTAGGCGTTCACGTTGTGTCCGAGGTCCCAAATGCTCAGACTTCGAGAAATCGTGGAACAGGATATGCGCAAGGATAGCAAACAAAGTTGTAGCTACGTGGGTGGAGTAGATAATTGCAGGAGTCCTTATCCATTTGCAGCCACCTGTACAGAAGCAAAAAGGAAAGAATACTGAAGTGTTTTGAAACAAGCAGAATTCAGTGGCGTTTAAATTAACAGAACGTTAACTGCTCTCTCTCTGACAGAATGAGCCATAAGTCATATTACATAGGTAGCAGAAAAAACCAGGTACTAGTAGCAACCCAGGAAAATTACCTACCTTTATGGACATCTGGAATGACGGCGTGATTGTGAAAGTTTTAAAGTAACAAAACGTGTACACGGACTTGACCCAGAACTTTATCTACCTTGGAAGCGTGCCAGATGTCAAAACTTGATGCTGGTTACGTACAAATGGCTGCAGCGGAAAAGGGCCTGCGGCCGCGGGTTTTGTTTCCAACAAGCCTTATTCTATGCTGCTTTCACAGGTAAAGCTTGCCATGAAAATAGCACAGCACAGCACTCCACTCCATGCGGTACGTCCCTATAATTGCTTGAGACTGCTAAATAAACCTTCTCTGCCGTACAGAAAGCAAGTGTTACGCAGAAATGCCGCACAGGACATATTCTTACACTTGTTTCATACCAACCTTTTAAGAAGGCGTATACTGCGATGGGGAAGAAAGGCATTTGTAAGAAGGCTTCGCAATATATAAACGCCTTAAACCACTCTGGGGGCTGGAGCATCATGGGGTCTCTAAAGGTGGCTGCGTACCACTGTAACAACTCTGCCAGCTTAAGAAAAAGAACGAAACAACAGATTAATACACTGAACATCAACCACAACGGGGGAAGAACTGCGACCCTCATCTGGCGGTCAGATGAAGCCATCACTGCAGTGGGAAAATCAAGTGATCTCACCTTGGTACACAAGGCTTCATCCTGCAATTCAGTTTTAATAGGGACTACACTTCTGAAGTCTTTAAAGTGATGAACCCTTTCCGTTAAGTATATACTAAATTTGCACCACAGGCAATTTTAGGGTTACTACAGCACTAAGTGCAGTTGCTTTCCAAAAACTATTTCTGAAATGTCGTTTCTTACCAGAAAAAATCCAAATGACAAAAGATCTGCACCTTGACGTTAGTAGATATTGAAGAACTCTCCTATTTCCCTCTTTCTGACCCTCCTATTGCCAGCTGAGGTGGGCTCAAGCTTGCAAATACCTTTCGGCACTCGCCGTGCCTAACCAGGAGGTGTGAGCCCAGCCAGGTCTCACCACGCCGAGAGGAGTCTGGGGCCTCATTCGGTGGGGGAGCGCACCGTTCCACCACCACGCACGTGGCTGGCTGCTGCTGCTCGAGCAGCTTGATGTACGAATGTCGGCTCAGCGAGCTGCAATTAGTTTTCATGACAGAAATGTAAATTCCAGCATGGCTTTAAGGTGGACTTTGAACGGAGAGATAGGTATTGAGATTTGCTAGTTAACTATTAATTAAAAATGGTTTCTATAATGGAGTAACTACAGGCAATTCTAATGGCAAAAATCAAATTCACTAATTGTGCAGCTTGGATAGGAAGTTATGGCTGATCTCATCCTGATGACAAGAGTCGAACTGATTATCTTCTATCCAACTATTACTTTAATTGACTTTATTGTGTTTATTGTCTTCTGTAAGTTTATTCGAGACCCAGCAAACCAGAGATTTTTACTAATAAATTTGGTTGCTAGTACGCCTGTTTCTGCAGCGGTAACAATTCACTTTAACGTTTTTGGCAGGAGTACGAGCGAAGATCAGGATGACGGCGCGACCAAGGCGATGACAGCCACATCCAGGGGGCACGCGGCATCGTGCTCGGCGCTGCCAGCATCTTTAGGGCGTTCACGCCGTACGTGACGGGCAGGGCAGCAGGTACGCTCCCACGCAAACTGTTTTTATCGTGCCCGTTTGCTTTCCTCTACCTGCAGAAGGCACAGCGTGCCATACCGGGGAAATTACGGCCCACCGCCAGTTTGTCAGGGACTGTTCTTGCGTGCCCGTGGCTGGGGGCGTTTAAACCGAAAGGAGCAGCCCGCACACATCCCAGTTACAAATTTAGGAAAAAAATCGGTCACGGCTGCCAAACGTGCTGGGAAACAATCACATTTATTGTCCTTCCCAAACGAATGGCTTGGCTAAAAATACAAGTCATCGCGTAGGTAGCAAGTATTGAGTTATTTTCGAATACTATTTCATTTTAGGAAATTCGCTGCGTTTTTCTTCCTCCCCCCTTACGTCTCTG
>NW_008795131.1:5420577-5427948 GCF_000699145.1 Aptenodytes forsteri | reverse complement strand
GGAGGCGGAGGAGGAGGAGGAGGAGGAAGGGATGGGGTTGGGACGGGGATGCCGAGACCCCCGTTCAAAGCAGCCCCGGGACACCTCGGTAAGGCACCGCAGCCCGAGGTACCGAAAAGCGCCTTCCGCGCCCGCTGCTCAGGAGCAGCCGCAGCCCCGGCCGCGCTCTGCGCCGCGACCCCGCCTCGCCGCGGCTTACCCCGACTTCTCCCGCCCCTCGGCCAAGCGCGGGAGCTGGGGAAAAAGACGTGCCGCCAGTTAACTCCCTCTTGTCCAGCAGTTTCTGACAGGCCAGACTGTCTTCTACAAATTGTAAAGCTACGAGACTTAAAGACGTCTTTTCCTCTTAATTCTGCATCTAGGATCAAGCTGGGGAAAAACCCGTTTCTTTACTCGCGCTAACGTGCCTTCCGCAGACGAGTCGATCCCGACCTACAGAGCTTAAACAGTCACCGCAGCGAGTTA
The DNA here is from genome assembly GCF_000699145.1 of Aptenodytes forsteri. Taxonomy (NCBI): domain Eukaryota; kingdom Metazoa; phylum Chordata; class Aves; order Sphenisciformes; family Spheniscidae; genus Aptenodytes; species Aptenodytes forsteri. The sequence continues at coordinate 5,427,483 of NW_008795131.1, read as the reverse complement.
CAGCATAATCCGATAATTCAGTGGGTCCGATTCCATCCTTTATTGAGCACAGAAGTTGTCCAAGGTGTACACGCAGACTATGTGTCAATTATCTGCTTGGATCCCAGTTTCCCCCATTTGCCAACGTCACAAACAGTTTTAAAGTAACCATACCTGAGCAGGAGTACAGGAGTACAGCGAACAGAATTGTCTGTCAAGTTATACTCAACAGAAGAATTTTAAAAAGTTACAAAGAACAAACAGTTCAAGGATCTCAAGATGCTCTGTTACTAAAACAAACAAAGGGTAAAAAAGACAATTAGAAAAATTGCTACCCAGTACATATTAAAACCATCTGTTCAGTCTGGTGAGCATTCACTCACTCCCGGCAGGTGAAATCGTGAAGTCCCAAATATGCCACTAATAAATCGGCTGAAGGAGAAAAGCGCTTCGCAACTCTCATAAATTAACTGATGCGAGTTAGTATCAGTCAATGACATTTCACCATACATCAGGAAATGGATTTTAGCAACTTACTTTTCCACCACTGATCTTGTTTAGCTCCTGCGTGTCACCTTCAAGACGTACACACGGAGAGATGAGGCCTTCTGGCGTTCGGATGTCCCTTTGGCAATCCGTGAGTACCTCTGAAGTTACTCTGCGCTCGCTACTTCTGTACTCTTCGAGGCACAGTTAATAAAAGGAGGTGCAGAAGCTATATTTAGAGAGCTTAAAACTTATGATTACAATTTGTAGTTCATTCGACATTGGTATCAACAAAGCTTAAAACTGATTAAAATGCAACTCCAAAAACTGCAAGCCAGATCTTAACCTCATTGGGAAAGAAAGAAGCTCTCTTGATGACCTCACGTTTAGATCACCGTGTATACATGTGTGCTTTTGCTTTAGAAACAGAACTCTTTGTCAAAGACAGCTCTTAAGAGGTCTCACTTTCATTGTAACTGATTTACATTAAACATGTACAATGCAGTTGAGGCTACAGAAAACATTACCGTAATTGTTTTTTATATATATATTTGCACACACAATTTTAGTTACACATTTGTGCCAATTTCAGTTACTCATTCTGCACGGCGCCTTGCCCACAATCGTATGAAGACACGCTGAAAGGTAAAAGTCCAAAAGACATTTTATTCTTTTTATGTTTATGAACGAGATCAACCTGCGGACCTCTAGCAATTAGCTCCGAAAAACAGGCTGATGCACAGAGTGGTCTTCGCCAGTTGGGTCACAACATGCTCATACCCTGACAAAACTGTGCGTCAAAATGAGAAGACCCAACAAGTAAGCTGCCCTTTGGTGCTGCAGTCTTAGGCTGAAGGAGAATCTAAGGAGCAGACAAAGTAAAAATGGCAGTGAATTTATGGCAACTACTTTAGCAACAGACAACCATGAAGCAATAATGACACCACCATCACCGGTTCTAAAACACGTTAAAATTCAGCTCGTAACAGTACGGAGACTTTTAAGAGGAGGTCTGAAGAAGAGGCATATACACGAGGCACAAACAGTATCAGTGCCAGCCCTGGGAGGAGAGCACACGCTAAGAAGGCTTATCAGTTTATTTCTTGCGAGGTCCAGAGGCTTGAACTGTATAGTTCAATTTGTTTGATCCTTAAAAAGGTCATACTTGTAAAACATGAACATTTTCGGTCATATTCTGCAACACCGCTGCACGATGGATTCTTTGCATTAGGACTATAGAAAACAATGAAAGCATTTGTGCTGAAAAAAATGACATGAACTTTGCAAATTAAGTAAAATCCATCCTTGACTGGATGTCTTTCAACCTCCCAGTAGTGCAAGTCAATTGCTTGTTTTGATTTAATCAGCAAGTTTTGCCTTTATCCAGGATCAAGCTTAATGAACACTTTGTTTAAGAATTCATATATATGTGTACATATACGCATATATATATATCTCTGTATATGCGTGTGTGTGTATGCACGTGAGTGTAAAAATCAAAACCACGCCCAAAACAAGATGTTATAAACTCCTTTTACTTGTATTCTTTTAGACAGTATTTAATCAAGATTGTAACAACTTATTCTTAAATAAAGGTGGGAGATCAGACAGGAAATAAAGATAACACCACTTCTTTTTCAAATGTCACATTTAATGTTTTCACCACTGTACTTCAAATCTACATTTTACAAAGTGACCAGCAAGTGTGCCACATTAACTGACCAACCTCTGAGATTTTACCTTTCATACCAGTGTCTTCTTGGGCTCTTTTAATTAAACACGTTTCTCATTCAAGTGAATTGAAATGCTTCAGTTGGTTTTATTCTCAGGAGCCTCATAAAAAACAAAGATATTGCACCATCTTTGTTCAGTTATTCAATGTTTGTCTCTTTCACAGCAAATAATTACTTCATTGAAGTTAAAACTTCCAAACATAACTTACTAATAGTCTCCAATTTCAGCTCAGATCACTCTTGTTGAAAATATTCTGCTAAATACAGATAACTTACAATAACTTTAACAGTTAATTGTCCATAACAAACACCACGGTTTTTCTCCAGACCAATGCTCAAATTTTAAGACCACCCTTTAGTATTTCTTTGTACAGGTGAAAAACAGTCTTCAATTTTCTAGTCTTGTTTTAAATATAAAAGTTGGAAGGGACATTCAAGTTTCAAGGCTCCTCACTGAACTTAAAAAAAAAAAAAAAAAAAAAAATCATGTGGAGGTAAACAAACCAAGTTGTATACTCCAGGAGGTAGAGGCCTTCAATTTGTGTTCATATATACATATGCACAGAATTCAGTGTTCCAACAGAAAAAGAATTAGCCAAAAAGTAATAAAAGTCATTTACTACTGTGACATTTCAAGACTTCCACAGCTTCGCCTAAGGACACGAACACAATTAACATAATTCCCTATGTGCTTTTTTTTTCCTTTTCTTTTTTTTTTCCTCTCAATTGTCCAGTGCAGGAAAAAGTTCTCACAAAATTTCACAGACCTAAAATGTGCAAGCTAGTTTCTCTCTATACAGCAATGATGTCAGGGATCTCTGAAATTAGCCCATAAATGGAATTATATACACACACAGAAGATGCATGCTGGGGGGTTTTATGTAAGAAAGAGCAGAAAAACTTCTAATAAAAATAGATTAAATATATATATATATTTATACTGGGTAAGGAAACAGAAGTTTAGTCTCTCCTAGTCACAAACTCATTCTCTCTACTCACAACATTTGATTTTAGAACAGCACACATCACCATCACAGCTCTAGTGAGAAGCTATTTATAGGATTTGATCATCAGGTGACATGCCCACTTACTGTGGCCACTGTCATCTGACGTGACTTCATGATTGGTCGCAGTCAAGTTTTCTGTATTCCTTAGTTTTAGAAAACCCAAAATCTTCAGGAATGGCTCAATATCAAAATGTATGTCTATCTTTTTGTACAATCTCACTTCAATAAAAAAAAAGAAAAAAGAAAAAAGAAAAAACCTCCCCAAATTTGGTTCAATTCTGTTTGTTCTGAGCTGAGCCATCACAGCTGCACTAGAATTCATAAAACACGTGCAACTCTGGGTAAAATATTTTCTTCTAAAAGCACAACCACTTTACAAGATTAAAAGTCTAGTACATTTCTAAATATTATTCATATTGTACAAGTAGTGGTTGTTAATTTAAAACTTCATTAGTAAAATTACAGTACAAGCATGATTAACCTCCAGAATTGCAAATCCCAGACTCCAGTGGAAAGCTACATTACATCTTCAGTAGTATATTATCTTCCACTTTATTCCCAAACCAGTGGAGATGGCGGCATCTCAGATGGTTGAGCAACCGTGGAACTAGAATGCAGGTGATACAGAAAATCAGTGTTCATTTGCAATAGCTAATAGATGAGAAAGTTAATGCTCACCCAGTAAGCAAACATTTCAAGGAAAACAAAAAACCCCCACCAAAACCAAACGAAAACAACCCCAGGACCAACGGTTAACAGCACTGACAACAAACATCCCGCTATACTTCATCTACTTATGTTCTTAACGATTCTTCATCTATCGGTCATTAATTTTAATGTTTTTACAGTGCAATTCTACAGCCAGAATTCAACTTGTCAATCTTTCAATTCCGATTTTCAGTCTGACTTCTGTACTTTTACGCAAAAACATTACTTGAAACTTTTGCACATTTTACGTAAATTCTAGAAGAATTCATAAAAGTATTTTTAAAATGTAACCATGCATGTCCTTAAGGATTTTTTTTGCAGAAGTTATCTGTGGGCCTTTCCTACTCTCAGAAACTTAAAACATAAAAACATTTTGGATGTGTGAATTCTGTACTACTAATAAATGTGAATTAATATCAGATGTGATTACATACAGTTACCTAATAAAGCTCTTAAAAGCAGCAGACTGAGGGTTGATGCAGAGAGGCACTCTGTTTCCTTTCTGCTGTTCCAAAATGAACTGATGAATTATTTCTGTACATAGGAGAAAAATAAAAAACACCATACCATTAACACTTTTTGCTTCAGTAAAATGCAATGTAGACTGGAGGAAAATATAGCTTCCTTTACTGAAAGCACATTTTAGTAAGGATAAAAGAACTCCAGCTTCCCTAAATCTAATCCAATCCCATACCTCGTAGCATAAATTGACACAGAACTCTTATATGCACACTGGAATAATTGTATATAAAATAAAGCCCTAATCACCACTGTAATAGTGAACCGGTGATAACCACTTACAGATTAAATCCCAGTTTTAGGTATAACTTTTTGAAAAGCAAAGAATTCTCAACTTGAACTTGATTTGCAAATACCAAGAACACAGTTCTATTACTCAGTCCAGTTTGATTCATTAATTCAGTTACTACCACCAAGCACAAAACTGCCACCTGAGATGATTAAAACAATAAAGTAAATTTTCATAGGGAAAGAACTACTCTATGTACAGTTGCCAGACAAAACATCTTCTCATACACATGTGTGCACCACCCCCACCCCCAAAAAACAGAGCCTGGAAGGTCTGGCAACAGGCTGCTCCTCTGTAAGCAGCAGGGATGGTTGCCAGAACAGAGCTCCACACGCCCGGATGGTACGTTAGAGGCAACGTGCTGGAATCTGCATTGCTGTCAGCAAACTTTAAAGGCAGCTTTTAGAACAACAGATTTCAGAGAAGACAGCAGATCTATGTACAGCTCTGAAAAGTGATGGCCAAAGAGAGGAGGGAAATGGAAAGAATAACAGGATAAAATGAAAACAACGTTAGGTGAACTTGTGGGAACTATAGATGTGAATTTCAGAATTACAAGTTCAGGATATATCCGAAATAAGTCACGTTATCACGGCAACATCATGGAGTATTTTTGTCCCAAATGACTGAATTGTTTGGTAGAAACTGCTGAGGTAACACATTTCTTCTCCCTCTCTTCCTCTTGAGTTATTTGACCTGCCACCAAACAGAACCTAAATCCCTACTACTCTCTCTCATATTGTATTGCTCTCATAGAAGGACTGCTTTCCTGACTGGATCTGATGTTAAAAGAAACAAAGTCTATTTTATGGCTTGTTTGCTACGATGGAATCAGACTTCAAATCTCTAGTGCCACAAAGCAACGGCTGGCATTTAGTAACCATCTGCAGCAGTAGTTTCCTCTCCCAGGCGTCAGGATTGATTTTCCTCATGCCAGCACGTCACAACCCAGAGCGCATCCCCTGCGTTACTGCCGGAACCACAGCGTGGCACCAGCAACAGAGCTTATGACAGCAGCTGCTGCAAAGGCACTTGACACGGACATTTCAGCGTGAGCAGGCTGTGATAGATTAGAGGAAACGAAGCAGGAGAACTGAGACTACTCAGCTTCAGCTACTTGATGATGCAGGACAGCTGTCAAGATAACACCTCGCACCCCGAAAAGGCAACAATAGTGATTTCCCCTTTCCCCCCCAGTGCAATTCTTCAACAAAAGAGTGGCACGGGAAGCACTGACATCAGAGAGGAACGCTATTAAGGTTTGAAACCAATAGACTTCTGCATGTCAGCTAACACATGTGATATTATATTATGTCAGAACATTTACAAGCAATTCTGTTCTTCTAGTGAAAAGACATTATTTCCAGTATCTACTATGGAAAAATACCTAAAAGAAAAAAACACCTGGGTTAGTACATGCATCCAGATTGCACATCCTAACTACGTACTACTAAAGGATGGAGCAGGAAGATAAATGCAGGTGCAAAGGTTAATTACTACTCACCTTTAACCTGCCGAACAGAACTGAGGTTCTTTTCAAAAGTGTCATCAAATTTGGGATTAGTGATGGGTTCAAAATCACTAGTATAAACTCTTCCAGTAGATGTGGAAAAACAACATTTGCACATACAAGTGTGGTATCGCAACCGCCCTTCATCAAGATATGGGTGAGCTAAGGCATCCTTAGCAGATATTCTTTTGGACTGAAACATTGCATTTAAAGAAAATAAAAAATGGAAAAAAAAAAGAGTTAGGACATTTTCAGGGGTATTGAAACAGTCTAAAGAAGACTTACTCATCAGTTAATTCTAAATTGTTTTATAAATGCTTAATCACGTTAAAGGATTAGTTCAGGTCAGAAAATGTTTTAGATCTGCAAACACTGCCACTAGGGGGAAGATTTTACTTAAAAACAAGCAGCATTGCTAAGATGACATTGACCTTTCACTACTATAGCTAATGATAGAAAATGCTGCTAATACGATTTTTAGAAATATATTTTTCAATAATTACTTTCTCCAGATAACCTTAAAATTATGACTCCTACAATAAAACAGAATAAGCCCAAAGAATTTAATGTTAGCAAATACGGCATTTTGCAGGTCCATACTCTGCAAAACATTTTAATGCGTCCTTAAATACATATTTAAAGCAAAACACAAATTTAAGCATCACTGATAATAGC
>NW_008795131.1:5357497-5420545 GCF_000699145.1 Aptenodytes forsteri | reverse complement strand
AAAACACAGATTTAAGTATCACTGATAACAGAATAATTCAGGATATGGCATCTGGAGTTCTGAGAAATACTTTACGCATCAAGTTTCAGAAAACAAGTGGTGAAGGAAATGCAGGGAAGAAGAGGGTGGTCAGAGCAATATTGGGTTTAAATTATGAAGTCTACTTCTGCATTACTAAGACTTTTTTTGTGCCTAACTCAAGTGAAGTACTCTGTCTCTAGGTGTCCAACACCATCCCATCAGAAAAGGAGGATGCTATCTGTTTCTAAAGAATCGCAGACAGAAGTGCTACTGCAAATTCAAGGTGTTATGAAATCCGTTGTTATAGGTGAATTAAAAAAACCAAAACAAACCACAGACAAACAGAAGTCACTTGCTCAAAGTTACAGAGCAAAAGGAGTGGCAAAGCTTGAAGTACAACCCACCCATCCCAATTCCCAGGATAATTTTTAGATGAAATTAAAATCACCTGTTCTAAAGGATTGTCCCGATTCTTTAAAAAAGAAACCCACATTTATTTAAACATGATTTGGGAATAATAGTATTCTAAGTGTTGAGGGAGTTAGAAAGGAAAAAAAATACGTTTGTTTATGTGGAAGTTATGATTTAACACTTCTATGTTTTTGTTTAGTAAAGAGATCTTAAGGTTTAAAAAAGTAAAATCAAAAGGTACTGCCTTCTGAATACTTTATCAATTACAAGCTTCCTCCTTTGCAGTTCAGTCAATTTTTGTCTATTTTTTCATTTGAAACGTTAGGGATTTTCCTGTAAAGATAAAATAACTAAGATCATTGATTCAGGTACCAGATTTTCTAGTGACAATTTTGTATAGTAAGGCCAAGAGATGAAATCCAAAATCTACAGCAGCAAATTTTTATTAGAAAAACAGATGCTCAGTGGAAAAAAGATCCTGTTATATGTGACTGTGTGGATGTAGAAGGAATTTTTTGTGTGTTGCAAGACCATGAACACCCACGTGTCTCTAATTAGAACTGCTTCCAAGTATCTGATGTTCTGCTACCTACACCTAGCTAGGAAAAGATAGCATGATTCATGAACACCCTCATCTTTCTCACTCTATCGTAGCTTTCTTCAAAAGACCACTAGATTTTAAATGTGAAACCCTCATTCCAGAGGGAAATTAATTGACCAGTTATAAGATGATACTTTTAGGTCTTTTACAGACCCAAAAGTACTGAAATGCAATGTAGAAGAAAATGAGTTAAAGCAGTCCTTTACTTAAAATATTCATTTAAGTAGCAGGCAACAGAAACTATTAAAACAAAAGTATTAGAAATAGTTTTAAATCATACTTACTGGATCAAAGACCAACATTCTGCAAAGGAGATGAACTGCTTCATGTGTAGCTTGACTGGAAAGCGTATACAGGACAGGAAGGGATGGCTGTAGGGGAAGGAGGAGAAAGAAAAGTACAGATAGTTGTCCTGCCAGATCCATCAGCAGGAAAACACTGTTACAGCACGCGTTATTTTATAGTTACCAAGGACAAACTTCTTGTTAAAAAGGACACGCGCTACCTAATGCTTTCCAACAAGACAACAATCACTGTACAAAACTCGGCAATTGTAATAGAGATCCAATTGATTGGTTTTTTCCTTAGTTCAGATGTAATCCCTGGACAAACCTATATTTTATTTACTTATTTTTCTGTATAGACACCACTCTAAGCTGTAGCTGCTCAGGGGTTTGATTAACCACGTCATTTCCAGTATTTCATTTTTCTGATCTCAATCACTGCCAAATTACAGATTATTTTGCTTTTCCTTACCCAGGCGATCCATATCTAACTGACGGTGACATCTAGTACAATTAAAATGACCTTCAGACATACAGCATTTTACATAGAGATAAATAGGCCAACTACCAAGGCCTGAAGGACCGGGGGAGGGGGGAAGGGGGAGTTCAGTGAACTCCCCCTCGTTTTATAGCGCGGTACTCGGGGCATGAACCACATGGTTAAAAAAAGCTGGAACAACCCAGAAGCTGGCGGCAGCAGCACGATTAGCCCCACAAAAAACAGCTCTGCAGATGATTTTCCTCCTGTATTTCCTCATTGTGCTCACACTCACAAGCATGACAGCCTGCCCATTCTGAAAGTTTCCAGTTTTAGTTGAGAGTGAAAAAAACTTGTGGTACAAATACCCTAGTAAAGACAGATTTTAAAGACTGGGGACATCCAGCCCTTTCTGGGAACACGAGCACATAACCTTCCTTACAGCTACAGATCCGGAGGCAAGCACAAATCCCCCAGCGATACGTGCTGCAGGGTACAGGGATTATAAAGACAACTGCTTCTCCAGTTTCAGCAACGCCGTCTGGCCCTGCCAGCTCAACCAGCAGATAGTATTTTAACAAGATTTTACTCCACATATAAAGTTGCCACTTAACAACTTTTAACGGCACATACTCTCTAGCCTGAAAGTCTCCTTTGACTCTGGAATTAAATGTTAACACCAAGGTAGCAAAATGCAAAGACAACCCCTATCCCCACATTCCCAACACGTGGGAAGAAGTACAGCCTGAAGTTGCCCAAAATGAAAAAAATTAATCAACAATAATGTTAATGTTATATGCCATTCATTTTAAAGCATTAGCTATATCCTAGACTCTCTGGAATGAGCTTCAAAGATTTTTATTTTAAAGCCACAACAATGTCACTTTCCAAAATCAAGTAAAATATTTTCCTGCTTAATTGACATTATTCCTATCCCTATTCAGCTTAAAGAATGGCAGTAGAGTGCACTACAGTTAGTCTTCAAAGTAAATGAAGTGTTGCAAAACAAGTGAACAGTTACTCCTCTGAAGTGAAGGGGGGGGGGGGGGGAGTAAGATGGGGAAAGGAAGTCTCAATTTTCACACTACGAAGAAAGCAAAACCACAAACCTACTGAAAAAAGAAACCAAAACCCCCAACCAAAGAAAAAAAGAACCCCATAGATATTAGGCCAGGCGCTGCTGCAAAGAAAATTCCTACTATGGAGTGTGTTACTTCCAACCCCAACACTCCTAATTTTCTTTTTTTCTTTTTTAAAAGGAAATAAACCATTGCATACACGTGCCCCCCCACCTTTGTATTCTTCCCATGAAAATTCAAATAGCATTCATATTAGCTAGTGAATGCGTGTTGGGAAAAGGCCCCCCCCCCCTTCTTTGTATTCTTCCCATGAAAATTCAAATAGCATTCATATTAGCTAGTGAATGCAGGTGTTGGGAAGAGCCATTAAGGCAGGAAGAATTATACAGAGTGCTTCACTAGCGTGTGTGATTAATTACTATTGAGATGTGGGGAGAATATACTAGCCTGGCTGACAGAAAGGACTAAAACATTCTGCCTAAAATGTAACAAATCAGTTGAAAGCCAGCTAGCATATTCATGGGACAATATTCACTGACAAACTTTGCATGGATCCACAGGATTTCCAGAACTGCATTAACTCTACACAGACTTTTAACTGGTATGCAATGCTAATATTTGGCAGGCATCTGTTGCCTCTACCTGTTTAGCAAAGCAAATGAATATAAGTTATTTAGTTGCTGCAAATTTGTCAGTATATATAAAAATTACACCTCCACAGTGATATCATTCTAAGTTAACCCTGAACTACCAAATACAGCACTAAGCACTTCTCAGCCTTAGTTTCTAAGTGCAGTCTATAGAATATGAAGCTGTAATATTTGGTAACTTCATATGATTCTTCTAATTAATAAGTACCATCTACACAAAAAAGCACTGTCATCCAAGCGCTGTGATTAAGTAGGTTTCATCCATATACTGGGGCAGAAAAATATGATTACATTCCTTAATTATGGAAGCTGTTGCATCCAATACAAATGAAGGATGCACTTTTTTGTGCTACACTTATGCCCCTTGTCTGCAGCCTGCCTGTCATTTCAAGAGCATCTGGTTATATACAGCCTTTGGGGACAGCATTTTTTGGCAAACTGCAAGCAAGTCCACAGCTAGAGATCAGAAACAGTTCTGACAAGAGCACTAGCAAGAGCAGAAGAAATTGGTAAAAACCGAATTGCTGTAAGATTTGATTATCATGGAATCAACGGTCAGGTCGTTTAACAAGTAAGGTGCATCATACTGGATCTCTCTCTTCCATAACAGAGAATGCAAGGACCACAACAGGGAGGGAATGAACTCCAGCACATTTTACTTTTAGAAGTGGGGCAGCACGTGACTGCCAGTGAAGTCCAAACCACTGCTTACGGTACAAGGTGAATGGGGGAGGAGACGCTCTTCCTAGGTCTGCCAGTTAAGCAACTTTATCAATTCACTTAGATTTAGTCTGAAGCAAAATTTTTAAATACAAAACTGACGAAGAAGTCTACATAGTATGTAAATTTTCATTATGCCAACACACAGTGGGGTGTTATGGTTTTTTTAATCAGAAGCTTCATGCATTAATCTATTTTTACATAAAGCAGCAAAATGCTTTACCCCTTAACTCCTACTATGCTCACCTACATCGATTAAAAATACTTTGTGTGACAAAGTAATCACCAGTTTCTAACTTGGTTTTCTCTCCCTATTAATCTAATTAAGAAACTGGTAACACTTAGCTATTTATAACCAGCAAAATCTCCATTTTAAAAGATGAAAAGCCATGAATTTGCCTTCAAACATGAAGCGTGCTTGAAGTTGAAAACAGAGAAATATCATTAAGGCAATCAACTAGATGCACTATAACCCCCTATTTCCAAGTTGCAAATGAGCATGCCAACTCCAGAGACTGTTCAACTTCTGTGGCACTCCGGGAAAAATGAATGTTGTTTTCCTCAACAGTCACAGAACTAACTGCTTATAGTTTATTTCCTACGACTTAGTGGCTATAGGATGTTAAATCTGTATTGGAAACATTTTATACCACTTAACCTCACTTGCTTTTTAGTATTCCCATCATTCATTGGGTCAAGAGACATATGGTTTCAGAGGCTTGTACAAGAATAGCTTTAGCACTGGGATTAGAAAGTCAGAAGACATTCTTCTACCCATTTCAATTCTTGATAAAACATCCTGGTTTAACAAACTGAGAAAAGCTAACAAATAAATTCCAGACTTCTTGCTTACTACTACCAAGAGCACAACTGCTGCACTTTGGAAATGTCAAGCAATTATCAAATTGTCAGAATTTAAAGCCAGTGTATTCTATAAAGTATCTGGATGTATTTGTATACTGTTACATATTTTTATATATAAAGTATAGTGGATGTATTTCTCCCAGCTTCAATAACTATAAAACTTTTCTTTTTTAAAAAAAATCTCAAACCTTGAAAGTGCAGGACTACATGCTTAAAAGTTACAACTCTTCTAGTACGTGATAGCAAAAAAAATAGACTTGATTTATTTTAAAACTGGTAGAGAAAGTCTTAAGGAAATCTTCCTATTACTAATGTTAAAAGAAAAAAAAACCTGTCATAAAATGGAATAGAGACAACTTGATGTAGTGAATCAAAAGTGCCAAGGAGGCAGAACTCCCACATGTTAATAATATAGCAGAATATATAGTCAATGCTCATTTCTATGGTAACTACTATTGTGGTGAGTAGACATTTGAGAAATTACTTCAACATGCAGAAAAAAAGATGCAAACTTAACTACTGGAAAGATCTGATGTATTAACGTGTACAGGTTATTAATTTTGTTAATTTTTACTGTCTAACAATCATCCATAATATTGGATGGACATACTGCTTTATTACCGCACTATGGATTCCTGCATAAGCATTTCTTTGTATCTATTAATAGTATATTTCATTTGCCCTTTTTATTGTCCAGTCAGCATAATGACATCATCCTGCCTTTTTTGTCTGGCTTGTTTGGTTGTTTTTTTTTTTTAAATTAACTTCTACTTCAGTTATGTTGAATGTTGTATCTCAGTTTCCACTATCTTGCTGAGCCTGTCACGAACAGCTCAGGTCACTGCACAGATGTGAGAGGGGACCCTTTGGTGATGAGTTGCTGGACTGTTCTGTTTACGAGTCTGGACCACGGGTGATTTCCACGTCTAACACTCTTGATCCTGTCAGTACAGGAGTCCCTCCGGGGCTTTCTGAACTATACTGTCAATTTTAATTTATGTCTCTTGCCAATATTATCACTTAAATTTAACATCTTCATTCAAAATAGCTATCAAAACACTGTCGCTGCAAAAAAGGAGACTTTCACCTGTATCATCAAGCCAAACAATACATACGAGACAGAAGCCAGAAATGCACTTTACTAGTGAAAAACCACCTTGTCTCAATAGCAGTTTGAATAACTACACCATTAACCCATGCCACCACAACCACCTTTGGTAAACTTAACCCGGTTTACAGGCAGAGACAGCTCTGAGATTAAATAGCCAAACAAAGTATTTATGAACAAACATGCCATGAGAATTTAATCAAGATGTGAAACACTGCGATGATGCAGCAGTAGTATCCTGCACAGAGGAAATCCTAACTTATGGGGGCTGACTGAAGGATTGTCTTGACCAAGCGTAAAAAAAGGCCAGCAATCTCCAGCTATACCTGTTTATGAGGACCCCTGAGTATATGTGCCTTGGCGCCTTCACAAGCCGTCCTCATTGCTTCCAGCGACGGTGTTCCCAACAGGTCTGTGATCAAATCCAGCTGTAGGTATGGAACATATAAATTTGAGACCTTAGAGATATATTAATATATTTCACTATGATAGCAGATTCTTAAGCTAACGTCAATTACATTTAAGGTATGAGTCAGTTCAAAACTGCTATTTTACGGATAGTAAATTACAAATATCAATGTATACATTTAGTAGATCACAAATACAAACATTTGTAATTTCATTGAAAAAGCCCTAACAGAAGCTGATTTTCAAGTTTGGGAGCTTTTTTGTTTACAGGTTTAGTAAAATATTTTATTGCAATTTAAAAGTCAATTTTACATCATTAGAGAAAATTGTTAAGTACTGTTAATGGTGTATTACTCACTCATTCTAAAACCCAAATATTCTCAAATGAACATCAGCATTGCATACCAATACACCACACAAAATTACCCCCAAAAAACAGGTCAACTACCACTTTACACAAAATATTTTGCCAACAACAGGAATAAAACCATAGAAAATGGGGAAAAAACCTCAGAACTACAGTACAAACATACTATATAAAAAATGCAAATAAATTAGAAAATTAAGTTTAAAAAAAAAAAATCTGTCCAGTACCAGAGAAAGGAAAAGGAGTGGTGCTGGTTATAAGGAAAACAAAAGCTACCTAAAAAAGAGCAAAGATGATGCTGTCTTTAAAACCGGTCTCAACTTTAAATGAAATGACATTTCATTCACCTTTTTCATTTTGGAAAGCAACAGACAAGCTTTCACCATGTTTCTACAAAAGTGTGTGCATATACTCCTTTGGTGAATAAAAACAAACAAAAACCCCTGTGTAAGTCAAGCAAAATAAAATAAATAAATAAAAATTCTTGTCAGTGGTGAGATCAGCACCCAGGTTCCAAGTGTTCCCTCGTGACCACCATCCACCCGCGCTAACAAGCAACTGCAGAGCTCTCCTCTGAGAATAAACCCATTATCATCATTATACAGGCCTTGTATGCACGGAAATCACCCGCTGACTGTTGGTATAACATTGTGAAATGTGATTGCTGTTTACACACCAAACTGTGTAACTCTTCAGCTGGTGTGTTCTCTCCATCTTTCCCCCACTCTCCAGCAGAAGCACTAGTCTGTCCAGTGCCTCCAGGTACACGCAACATCATAACTTGGTACTGAACACGTCTCCTCCCATTTGCCTTGGCACCGCGTGGCCAGGGCTAGCGTGACTTCATAGAGGAGTGACAGCAAAGTACCTACGTTTGTAAGGAGATGGAAAACTAGACAGGAGAAAAATCCTAAACCTTGAGGTTTTTAGATGTGGAAAATATATACTTGAGAAATAGACGCATGGAGCTGATACAATAAAAGATCAATGTATTTACAAAATAGAAAAAGTAATATAATAAATTATACCAGCGTATCAGGGAATGTAGACTGTATAAACACCTGTATTTTTCAGCCAACTACTCCTGAAGCACACAGCAATGATATGTTAATCTACGTTTACGTCTATATATATATATATAGAAATGGATATAAATACACACACTTTATTCTAATGGTTACAAGGAAAACCACTGAAAACAATTTTCATAATGATCTCCTGAAAGTTCATGTTTAACATCTCTCAAGATATAAATTCTCTTGTCTTAGCCCATACATTTCCAATACACTCACAGAAGAGTTTTGTTAAGAGGTCTGATTTCATTTATCTAGATGCATGTTATCAGTCATTAAACATATTTTTCTGAAGTATTACAAAATATATTTTGAAATTTTAGTGTAAAAATAGAAAAATGTTACAAAACATTAATTTTGAATTCAACTGACCTCAGTCGCATGAATTTCAAGTCTTTCAGGTATATACAATTAATCTACATTATTACATTATTAGTTTAGGTCAGAAGGAGAAGCGCACTTTCAAAGCTAACGTCTCAGCTGTTGCCACTGCCTGCGCTCTGGTTTGCACAGAGCGTCCTGGAGCACAGGCGCTGGGCTCCTTTTAGATAAGACTAACTGGGGGATGCATTTCATGAGAACATCTACAGGTACTTCATCTGCCAGTGGGCATCCAGCCTGTGCAACCAGACCAGGCCCACTCCAAAGCACATCTCCACTCTGAATTGTGGAAAATGGGGGTGTCAGGTCCTCAGCACCAACTACCTCGCTCTACAGATCCCCTCCTGCTGGTATGCGCTAATTGCTCAAGTAAACATTGCTGAAGTCAGAAATACAAAAACGGTAGCCAGCAACAAGCATACCCTTGGTATACCGATGTGTGAAACAGCAAGCCTCTCCTCTCTGCGTACATGCATGCCGACACGTCAAAGGCTGGCTGCACAACGTGCCAGCAATGCAACTTCATGTACGTGCCACAGCTGATGGGAAATGGCCACGCTAGGCTGGCAGCATCTGCCCGATTCTCCTTTCTTCCTGACACTCTGATCCTTCCAAATGGATTCTGCTTACTGTCTTAGGCGTGTGACCGATTATCTTTAAGGAGGATTAAATAATAACCAGCAAAATCAGACTAGAGGAACTGGCTAACCTAGGAAGGTGGTTAAAACTTGGCACTCTATAACCTGCCTTTTACAAAACAGTGTGCAGACTAGTCTATAAAGCAAGCAGAGAAAGGCATTTGCTCCCACAGATAGTCAGAAAGTCAGAGATCACCCTTCCCGCACCACAGATGCACTAAAAGATAAAATCAGACGTATTAAATGTTTCTGGACATATAGCTAAAAATAACTTGTATTTGCACCTTTAAAAATGCGTTTTTAAACAAAAATAGAAAGATTGTATCATACAAAAATGCTAACTATTCTAAATAGTATCAGTAAAAAGCAAAAATAAGAGGTGTTAGGAAATACTATATTTGACAGTGTTTCTGATTATCTGAGTCTCAGTATAGATTATCTCATTTCTTACTTTTGTGAGAAATCCCACAAAATCCTTATCAAAAGTTAGCTATTGTAACTTGAGTAAGCAACTTAGACATATTCATCACTTTCAACATGATACCATCCAAAGTTTAAAATACCAAAATCACCAGTTCCAGTCTGGTTTATAATGTAAAGCTTTTATTCACTTTCTTCATCACAGATTTGAGTTAAAAATTCCAGTACAGTCAGTTTTAAAACGATCTCTTCCCTGGTTTTTCTACCAGGAACACTTTAGCCTGATGATGGCTATCCTGACATTAGAGAGTTTTTGCTGTCCTGGTTAACTCCACTGGGTGTATGAGATAACCATTTTTAGTGTCCGGTCTACGCTAAGGGGCACGGCACAGGCTTGAGGAAAGACCATAACATTGGCTAGCCCAAGGCACTTCTACAGACTCTATCCACCTTTGAATAGTACTGAATTTCTCAGAACATAGCAAATACATACGGTGATCACTTCTTAAACCATTCTACTGCACAGGGATTACAAAAGATCTAGGAACTCTTACATAACTTTATACAACTTTTCAATCAAATAAAGTGCACACCACCCAAAAAACCCCACCCCATAATGCTGTTCTAGAGTTATCTGATGAATGTCTTTGCACTTTAAATTTCAAGAAGGATAGCCAAAGCTATTAAAATCACACATATGTTTAGCTTCAGTGTAGCAAAAGATCAAAGATTAGAAAAACAGGAGATCTTAAATATTTTTGAGACTGCAACAGAATAGCCGTCAAGTTAACTAGTAGTTCTGATTACATCGCTGCTTTTCTCCTCAGCAGTCTCTTCACAAGGGTAAGAGGGGTGTATTTTGGGATGAGGTCTACTTTTTGTGATCATACAAGGTATCAGTGCTGTCTAGAATGACTAGCAAGTCCCTCCTTGGGAACACTACTGCGGTGACATGATAGGTACCACTAGACAGGACACAGCATTGAAGGAATATACACAACACAACAACATTTTAAATATACGAGTGTTGAAAACAGCATGCTAATGTGAATGTCTCTCAAACCGGCGAAAATGCTACGTGCATAAACAAACAAGAAAAGTACAGAATTTGGAATGTCACCTTTAACAACAGTTTGGAATGTGTTTTTACTTCTTGTCAATCAATATACATAATCTCACAATTTTAATACTGTGTAGTTTTTATCTATAGATGAATACTAGCAACATTGAAGATAAACATTTTTATGTCAGCACATCTTGTTCCTTCTCTTCGACAGAGGAGTATAAATGCATCCATCTCTAATATCTTGCTGCAGATATTATTTTCTATCTACTGTAAAAATAGCACTTCAAGATTATTAGAGATATATATATTATATTAGCTTGCTTACTGTTGGAATGTGATGAAGTATTCTGGTGCATCTCTTTTTTTTATACCTAGCCACAGCTATACAACATAAAAAAAACATTCAGTACCTTCTTACACACTTGACCGTTACTAAAATGAAGCAGTCTGAGCAATACTACTAATTGGCAGTTTAAATAGATCAAGTGCCAATACTGTATCTCCAGTTATATCTTGACAGAAAACTTACTACTTTCTCGTATTAGTTGTTACAAAAAGCTTGATCCCGGTTATATCACCTTTACCTTGTGTCAATAAAATGCTACAGCAGGCTTTGGTACTGCAGCAGATTACAGGGGATTACAAAAAAATACACATTTCAAAAGCTAACGTTAATAACCACTACTTTTAATACTGTCTGGAAGCTATCATTTCAGCATTTCAAAGTAGCTTGGTTTTTTGCCTGTGTGTAAACCAAGCAAAACAAAAGCAAGTTTGAGGTTCAAAATGCATCAGTATAACTGATTCCATGAAATTATGCAGTAGAAAAATTTTTAAAGGGAAATTTAATTATACCTGCTGTATGGGACTCTGTGCCTGAAACAATATTCTTCGCCCAAGTAATTCTGCAAAGATGCAGCCTACAGACCAGATGTCAATAGCATTGCTGTAGTGACGGCTGCCCATCAGGATTTCTGGAGCTCGATAATACTGAGTGACAACTTCCTGAGTCATGTGACGAGATTCATCTAATTCTTCCACCCTGGCCAATCCAAAATCACAAATCTAAATTGAGAAGGTAAATAAAAAAATTAAAATAACCAAAACACTTAATGCATTTCAAATAGGTAACCTTCTGGTAATAAAGCAGGAAATTCCAAACCAGCATTTAAATAAATCAGATAATCTGCTGTAACTACATGAGCAAAGGGAAAGGGGAATAGGAAGAAATTATGCTACTTTATTCCACATCCATTTAAACTTTCTACAATTTTATTTGAAATCACAGTACATTTTTAGTTGGCATTACAATATTTATAATCTAAAAGATTAAAAAACTTCACACTAAAAAAAAAAATTAAAATACATACTGCCAACCTCTGGGTACAGAATATTTCATCCCAAACCAGATTTCATTTGTTCATGATATGCCTCAAAATGTTACAGAAAGATTCAGCCTTCTACTCACTTTGGCTTTGAGAATTTTTTTAAAATTTCTTGAACCAGAAGGGTCAAGAAAACAGACCAAAACTTTCACAATCAGAATGTTTAGCAAATCAATGTAAACAAAACTTAATTTTTTTATATTTGGCATAGCTGTACAACATGCCTAAGCCCTCCAAAATTTCATACACCTAAGAAGTTAATGGAAGAGTCTTGGGCATTCTGTGTCGTCTTTACTTTGACTAGCACACTGAACACTAACATTGCGATACCTGAGGAAACTGCCTGCCTTTCTCAACTGCTGAGGGCACAAGAGATCCCACGCAAGTCAAACAAAAGAATCATGTCTATCTTGCTTTCATAGATTTGGGGAGAGGCAGGGAGAAAAGGGGAAAGGAAGATGTTTGTTTCATTTATAAAGAATCTGTGAGATTTTTTTTTCTTTTAAAATGACTTTCAGGAAAAGTGTTCATATTAAATATTTTTGTTTAAAAAAATAACAACTGATTTATAATGAACAGCATATACATATGTACATTTTCAATAAATTTAAGTAGCACCTTAAGAACACAGTTGCTGTTCACAAGTAGGTTCCCTGGTTTAATGTCTCGATGTAAAATGCCAGCAGAATGTAGATATTTCAGACCTGAAATATTAAACGAAATTAAAATAAATACCTTTTTTCCTTTTAAAAGAAGTTTAAAGCTGACAATATTTTCCTGGAAGGTCTTGCAACTCCTGATCAGCAGGAGAGAGAGTTATTTTATTTTTTTTTTGTTTTTTTTTTTTGTGGGGGGGGGGGGGGGGGGGGAACACAACCCAAACAAAAACCCAAAACATCCTCTCCCTGGTCATGACCTGGATACTCTGCTAATCACAACACAGGAATATTGACATAAACCTCTTACTGCTCTGTTTCCCAGTAACAATTTTAACTTCTGCAGCACTAAAATTTACTTAAGAATTTACTAGGTAACAGCTGCACTTCAGAAATAAACTCAGATTAAACCCAAGCTAATCTGCATATTTAAAAAATCACTTTTTTCAAAGTAAAATCTCATAAGCCAGCAGCAGATAATGTAAAACAAGGCTAAGAGACTATAGGCCCAAATTACAGTAAAGCCTAGGCCCTCTTCTTAACTTTATTAGTGCAAAAATTCAGAGCTAGAGCTCATGAACTTAGGACATCTGATCACAGCCATTGGGGATGTTTCTAACATTTAGGTGGTTAGGAAAGAAAGATAACCTGTGCTTCCTGTGTGCTTTTGCTGTCCCTGAAGCTATAATTCTGATCTTTTTAAGAAAATGAAAGTAATGCAGAAAGCACCTCACTAAAAAGTACAGTGGAAGAAAGTACACCAACATGAAGTTGTTTATGCACAAGAACTACAATAGTAGACAAAGCATGGAAAATTGAAAAATGGCCATAATTCAAGTAGGGTCAGATAGAGCAAAAATAAATAATAGCATTAAACTGGGGAACACTAAGCTCTCAGGCCAAATGCCTGGGCAAATGGAATGAGAATTCAAGTAACTCTTGAACAAACTTTAACTGACAGTTTTGCATTGCCATTTGGATAGAAATTAGAATTTTGAGTGTTCCCCCAGTCATCAAACTCGGTAATCACAAAGGCACAAATGCCTTTTCTCCTTTAGGAGCATAAATCTTTTCTCTAGCACAACAGGTACCTGGAATAGCCCATACTAATTCTGGATGTAATTTAGATATCTTTGCTCTGCTCTTTATGAATACGATCTACTATTTATTTACTACCAGATCAAATTGACTCTTTACTTTCAGCTTATTCCAGTGAAAATATTCAAATAAAACCAATGGAAAAACAACTGGGCTAAGACTGATCAGATGTTCAAAAGACAAGCACATTAATCTCATTTCTTGGATGAAAGTTTCCAAATGGACTAAAAAAAATAAATCCAGTTTAAAATTACTATTATGGCAAATTGTTTTAGCTAAAAATCAAACTTTAGTGGACTGTTCCATAACAATTTAAACTAGACTGTTCTTCAGAATACCTTAAGTGGATATAGTTACATATATTTATCAATTTGGCTCAGTTTAGGTGTCCTTTCTGTACCTTGATTCAAAAAGCACTGGAGGACTGTTAAAACACACCCACCCACCTTAAGACTCTCATAGGCCATTGAAAAAGCCTTTGCAGCTGAAGTGTAAGTCTTGCCATCTTTACCCATGACTATGATGGAAGGCAGCAGGGCTGCCATATTCTTATAAGTAGAATAATTAATGCTTGCTATTCATTCATAATATGAAATAAAAAGAACAAGTTTCCACGGGAAACTTATTCAAGATGAGAATGTCTTGAGAATAAACATTAAGAAACAGAAAAAAGAAAAAATACTACTACTACATAACTTTCATTAAATTTAAAAGAAGAAAAATTACCTCTTAAAATCTGGTAAAGAAAAACTTTGACATGATCCGAGCTGAGTGGCTGAGGAGAGACGATAATCTTATGGAGGTCACTCTGCATCAATTCAGTGACAACATATCTTCAATTTTTTAGTTAAGGCAAAAGCAGAAAGTCCAGCACATAATCTCTTGAAACATTTACTCTAACTCCTAGGAATTTGAGCTCTTACAGGTCAGAGCTATTGAGTAAAAAAGAATAAAGCTTCTTCAGAGGTCAAGTCTCCAGACTCTTACAAGAACGAAAATAAAAAACGGGTTGTGAAAGAAAACAGATTACTCAATAAAGTAGTGTTTGCATTAAGGTAGTTGTTACAAAATTATTCCAAAGACAAATTACGACTCAGAAAACAAAAGAAAATTTTATTATAATAATGGCACTTTGAAACCTTTAAATTTTTCCTTAAGATCAGTAAGCCACAAATTACAAACAACTAAAGTAGAGTCTTCATAGTGGACATACAACAACATGGTTTAACCAGACAAACTGTCAAGTGCAAGCCTGTGAAAGTCGGTTATCAAAAGTACCTTGCAGGTTGCTACACGATCGGTAGTGCAGACTTCTAAAAATACATATGCTTCCCTAAATCTACCCAGTACCCACTATTTTACCTTCTCAAGCATCATATACACATGCATACAAATCCCAGTCGTAACACCTC
Source organism: Aptenodytes forsteri (assembly GCF_000699145.1). Lineage (NCBI taxonomy): Eukaryota > Metazoa > Chordata > Aves > Sphenisciformes > Spheniscidae > Aptenodytes > Aptenodytes forsteri. The sequence goes on along the minus strand of NW_008795131.1, from coordinate 5,405,425 downwards.
TTCTGAGTTATAACAGGAGAAGAAAAAGAAAAAAAAAAAACCCCAAACTTCTATCTGGAGGAAAAACTAAAAAAAACCAGAAACCACTATTTCACGTACTCATCGTGAAACTCATGCGGAACACAGCATAGTCGTGCTCACTGATAATTTACACAAATACTTAAAGATACAAAGAGTTGTATATGCTGTGGCTTATACTAAGGTAAGGTGTGGATGAAGAAGGGTATTGTGTTTATTCAAGAAGCACTAAAAGTACTAAAAATATGTTTCAAAAATGGAGAAATATGGAAGACACAAGCAGCATATCTTAACCCACAAAATCAATATCATAGTGTCAATTTCCTGAATACGTTACAGTAATAAAACACATGCAAAAATCATTACGATAAATACTCGGGATACTACAGACATATGCTGCCTATGAGTTGTACAGGACAGTTAGCAACAGACAGCTTTTACTGCGGCCAGCGATGAAGAGCCTATCGAGTTGCAGAGAAGCTGCCTCGGCTGTACTCTGCTTCATTCACGAGCAACACTGGTAAATTAAGTTTTGATTTTGGAGCTGTGGTTCAGAACAGAGTTTAAAGCAAAACCACCGCACCTCAACTTTCAAGACGGATTGAACTTGCAATACTGAGAATTTTCAACTTTTACAACAAATAAGCTTGATAATTGGGAAACATTACTGCTTTAAAAGCTACCTTTAGGAGTCATATTTGAAACAAAAACCTCTGATATTATTACATTTGTGGCCGAAGAAGGTAAAACACGGTAGCCATATGTTAACTGAACTTCTGCTTTACAGCATGGTATCAAATGTCTCACCCCTGCATTAGGCATTAAGCATTACGAGTCACACCAAGCCCTGCAATGTTCAAAACAGACAAAAATGCTGCAGAGAGGTGGTGCACACTGCCAAGGTCATGCAAAAGATCAAGGAGAGAGTTAGAAATGAAACTGCATCTCCTGGGCCCCAATCTAGTATCTCCCTTGGTGTACCAGGTTCATTCACAGTTCAAGGTAAAGCGGTAGTCAGCTCTCAGCCCTCCAAAAATACAAACTGATCAGCTGTAAGAATCGGCAACAGCTCAGTTGCCCTCCTCCGACTGGGTGCCACCTGAACGCTGGAGCGTGTACAGCTTTGCCTTCAACTCTGCAGGAAGAAACTGGCTTTTGCTGTGCATGAGGAAGTTACACACTTCAGTTCTACTTGTCCTCCGTATCTGCCACGCACAAGCTCCAGTAACTTCATGAACTCATCGACCTCGTGGTGGTATTTTTACGAGTGTGCCGTCCTGACCTTTTCTCTGAAAGCAAAGCTAACTAGGTCAACGCTGAGGGGGTTGTTTTGTTTTGTTTTGTTTTTAAATCTCACCATTATCCTGTAGGAGCCTATCAGTTGGTTCAACGCTCTATAACCAGCTCTGCTACCTATCAAGTCTGAAATATAATAGCAAATCCTGACTTCAGTTAAGATATTTATCTCTCAGTAACACAGTAAGCAAGTCAGCTTCAGCAGAAGCTTCTACTTGTTCTTACCATTACCACCAATTAATTGGCACGGTCAAGTTGCACTTACAACAATCTAGAGAAAACTTATATTTTCTTTCATCTCTACCTAATCAATGTTCTCTTTCCATCTGTTGCTCTGCAAACCCTATCCGGCCAAATCCCTATCAGCCAAATTGTTCATCTGCCATCAGCACACCACACAACAATTAATTTTATAAATTAAATATTGTCAACTTTTTGACCAAAAAAAGCCCAGATTAAAATTGCACTCATAAAGAATTAATAAAGAAAAAACCCAACCCTGCAGCAACATAATTCCTAGTCCTCTTAATTTTTCATTTCCTTTTGCAAAGGCCCTCTTAAATATTTATACCGGCCTTTTAAAATTTGGTTTCTACCTTATGGCCGCAACAAATCTTTACGTTTCATTTTTAATGTAAAATATTAAAAAAAAAATCCAAAAGCATTACTCTGCACTTTATTATGATAAGATTTTTGTTTTGCTACGCCACAAATCCTCCTAAATCTCAATCCCGAGCATAATGTCTCCCAGATGTCTCAACTAGTTGCCATGCCAACTAAAGCAGCTTAAATTAAATGAGGGCCTGAAATGGCACCTGCACCACTCCAGGTCTGTTGCGCATTAAATAAAGCTCTCTTGACAGGGGCTCAGAGGTGCCATTAACTTGAACAGCAGCGATCTGATTATTGTCTCTAGATAATTTAATGAAGGTCTCTAAACAAGAGCGAAAGCAGCACTTGCTTGATGTTCCTGCCTTTTACGAATGTGGCAGCTTCTTAAACAGCTGGTACCCGAGTGGGTCAATGACTTTACTCCGGCCAGTACTATAAGTGTTTAGCAAAAACAAACTACAAAAACCCTACAGGATTTCAATCAACTATTCAAACAGGTACCTGCAGTTTTCTTTTTTAAGTTGAACCATAAAATATGCTGGCTATGAGGTGGTCACTGGAGCTGTAATACGCAGCTAAGCTGAACATTACTACCAGATAAAAATTGCTACTGACAGCAGTAATTAGTTAAGTAGTTGTATAAAATTAGAACTACAAATGTACCAATTTGCTTCAGAATAATTATCAAGGCAAATGCACAGCACAAAAGAACTTCACTTACTCTGTTGACTGGGGAGACCTGCTGAGTTGGTAAATTTTACAAAGTGACAGGCAAATTTTAAAAAGGAATAAAGTACACTGTGATGTGGTATTCTCATAATGACCTTCTTTATTAGGTCTCTGCATACCTCAAAACTCAATTCTATAGACTGTTTTTCTAAGAGGCCAGCATTCTGTGAACAAGTTCTGGGGTAGGTGGGTTAGCTGGATGCTAACAGTGGCATGGAGGTGTCCATATGATACTGTAAGAAACACGCTTTTTTTTTTAAACAAAACAAAACAAAACTTTCTTATATATTTCAGGATTTTCTATAAAATGGGCACAAGGGGTTTTCTCCTATTTTGGTATACTTTAGTTATACTTGTTTTTACATTAGGATCATATCAAGCTTAGTTTGTGATGCCACCTCTGTTCTCTTCTAACTCTTTGCAGACTTTATAGCTTCCTAGTAGAAATATTTCTATGACATCCTCATTTCGTTTCAATACCCAAAACATGAAAAAAAAGACCTGGCCCGTGTAAAAATAGTGCAACAATTATTAAAAAAAAATTAATGAGTCTAATGCCTGTCTAAATTATTTTTTTATGTTTAAAATTTGCTGACTTTTCTGTTATAGGTAAAATTACTGATACAAGTATATTTGCCATCAAGTCACCTCTAATTATGCAATGTAGAAATGGCAATCTATGGCATGTGTCAAAGACCACAGACAAACAATAGCAGAAGCTTTTTGGAGGGACACTGTTTTGGAGTCAGGGAAAAAATAAAAAAGACAGTTTTTCATACCAGGAATAAAATACTGAAACTCCGTCTGAATCTTACTTCTGTGTAAGGTAAGGGCTTCAAAGCTCTTGATGAGTTCCTAATACAGAGAAAATTCAGCCTTTCCACCTAATTGAGCTGGGGTACAATGAAAGAAGTGCTTAGGTGAAGCAGCAGCTCCCACCTCTCCACTCCTGCTCAGTTTCAAAACTCATCAGGAGCTGGAGTTCCCAGCCTTCCACAAAAGCACCATGTCATCAATCAGCTCTGAGTTAATGGCATTGGTATTAATCACCTGCAGTTCAGTAGCACCATATTTTGTATTATGTACAATAAAATCTCTAATTTTCATATCTAAATAATTGTATCTGTGTATTTGTAAAACAAAGCTTGAATGCTGTGGAAGCTCTGTTTTGGGAAAGCCAAATACATCTGGCACATCACACCTGAAAGATTGTGTATAGTCTTGTTGTGACAAGTTTTCTTGGCTGTACACTGTGGTTATCAAGAGTAAGACATACAGGTTCTCTGGTGTCAGTAAAAACCACGTGTCTGAAATGGAACGGCGAGCCATTCCCCAGAGGTATGGCAGGATGCAGTCTGCAGAATACAAAAATAAACTCCACTACTTCAGCATTAGTTTCAAAATTTCACTTGGTTATTTAATTATTTGGTCTTGAGGTCACCTGGATTTGATATTCAAATGGGAAATGCGTTTGTGCTGCAAAGCACTTCTTGCAGATCACTATTCCGATATTTTACAGTGCTTACAGACAGATGCAGTAAAATTATCAAATACTTCCATGAGTAGAAAAAAGCAAAACAGTGCAAGGAGGAATGTGGATTAATCAGTAGTAGATCTGTGGATAAATTACTAACTACTATTGATAATTTATTCTACAAATAGCTTTTAAAACAGATTTAAAAAAAAAATGCAACACCAGATGTCAAACACACGGTGTGAAGAGTTCCTAGTCAAAGTTAACATTTTAAAACCTTCTCTCATAGTGTCATTTCAGGTTGTTAAAAAATCAAGTCATAATCCTTAAGTCAGGAATTAAGATAATTTACTGAGTGCCTGTAAAAGGTTTAAAATTAAAAAGACAAAGGGGAAAATTTCAGTCTGTTTTTACTGAGTCATTGACAGCCAGGCACATACTGCCAGCAGATTCTACTTGAAAGATCACTGCTAATGACCTGATATTCAACTTTAAAACCTCCCTGGTATTTTCCCATGTGTACACAATCTTCTCAATAGAAAACATTTTCAGTTCCAGGCAATATTATCCAACTAGCTTTTGCAAATACTGGAATAAAGGTATTACAACTTTACTGCTGAATAAAGCAAAATTTTAACCCAAGGCAAAAGAGCCTCGTGTGATAGAGAGAATAGAGCCATTTTGGCAGACAGTTCATTCAAGCAGACATCTAGGACTCTCTCTCATACAGTTTACTGGTTTGACAATAACACCACCATGCTTTCATTACCTGTAGAAAGTACATCAAGCTGTTCTGTTCTCATGAATATCTAGTGAGAATCTACGTCACAATTCTGCCCGATCCACAATACAAACTGTTGTGTTACCAGCTGCAAATTGGCAACCCATAGCCTTCTACGGAGTATACTAACCCTCTTAATCCTTGAGGTCCCTGTTCAACTTGTTTGTGCACTGGCCCAGAGGAACTTGCCACGATGACATTTCAGAAGGGTACTTAAACAAGGAAACCCTTTCTAAGGCTACTGTGAAAGAACAGGAAGCCTGAGCATACGCTACTTGGTACCCCAACAGTGTTGGCATTGTCCCTTTTACTGGCTGGAGGAACCAAATCTTACCTTGTCCCTGTCTACCCTCCTCCACCCTACATATATGAGGGATTTACTCCGTAATCTGTCAGAAAACAGTTCTTTCACCTCTTAATAAGATCAATGGGAAGGAATTGCTGCACACCTTTGCTTTTACTAGTATTAAAATCTTTCCAAGTCAGTATGACATCACTTCTGTCAGTCTTGTTTTTTCAGCTGCTTCTAATATTCACTTTAATGGAAAAAGTTTTCAAAAAGTTACTATAGAAACTTAGGATAGTTCTTAAAAGAGAACATCTGTGTATCTCCAATTGCAGAATTCAGTATTACAATCAATTGCAGAAGATTTTGTAATTGGAAAAGAGAGCTATAAATCATAGAATCATTTAGGTTGGTAAAGACCTTTAAGATCATCAAGTCCAACCGTAAACCTAACACTGCCAAATCAGTTCAATCAAGAATTAGCAGATATGTTAGTTGCAATGAAAGGCTTTTTAGATGCTCTAGCAAAATCTGTGAGTCACTATTTACCTTTATAACTGATATGCTTTAGAACTAGGTCAGTCTACCTAGGAACACAGGCATACAACAGAACCAAAACATCATCCAAGCTTGTGTATCAGGGATTATACTTCTGTTCCACCAAGGTAAGCTGATGATTGCAGGGATAAGCCTTGAACTTCAGCTTAACGATGAACTTAATGACGAACATATAAAACCTAAAATTCACCAACAACCTCTTTTTCATTTATTTTCTCAAGACAGACACCCAGAATAATATATGCTCCAATATCTACTCATTTTTGCACTAGGTGATATTGGCAAAAATATCAACACCCGTATAAGATGTTAAATGCTCACAAAGATTTTCAATCTAAAACCTCATTATACATTCAAATTATCTCTCAATCTAAGAGTTTGCAAAGAATTTGCATTCTAAAACAAAAATCTCACCAGATTAAAATTCTTTTATTCATCACCAGATTCCTAAGAAATCTTTTATCATCAAAATTTTCAGTTTTATAATGAGTTGTCTTTACAAAATATACTTTGCAACTCTTGCTAGTACCTATGAGACATTGAATAATTGAAACTAACTCTACCAGTTCATTTCCAACGCATCATTCATATCATTTTAGTCATTCTTTTACTATTTTATTCTTTTACTATTTTTTTTCCTTCCCCAAAAATTGCACTACAACTCCTAGGAAAGCAAGCAGTACCAATTCAATCCCTTTACACTTTTATCACTGATCAATATACCTTATTGTAAAAATGGAACGTCACTATGATATCTTTAGGAACTATACTAGCAGATCAACAAAAGTTTTTACAACTATGTCCCCCAAATATGGAATATAGTTACCTCATCTTCTTAAAATGGATCTGAAATAAGTTGTTCTTATACTACAGTAAGCAGAAGCACATGCAATTAAAAATGTGCATATAAATTGAAACACCTACTCGTTCATTCTTCTAATGAATTTAAGGGTCATAAGTGCACTTACTGCAATTATTTCAACAAAAAGGAGAAAGAAGACTACAAAGCAAACAGTCTTCTATTACCAATATTAGAGTCAAGAAATTCAAACAAATTTAAAAAAAAGAGACAGCCCTATAAAATACTAGTCAGAATGACTTAAAATCAGTTAACCATGAAGGAAACTAACATTTCTGGGTTTATATACAAAACATGGCAGTAGCTAAGCTCATAAAAATAAACTTAGCCCATTTAAATATTCTTGATTGTACAGTTACATGGAAGGAGTGAAACCCTTAACCTAGATCTGATTTATAACTCATATGATTTGTTATAAAACGAGGGCACTGAACTAGTGCAAATAACCAAACTCCAGTTTTTGAAGACTACTCATATGCTGTTCACATGAAAGAAATATCAAAGCAAAATTTAAGAGCTTTATCTAACATTCATACAAAAAAGCCCTAGTATATTTTCAACCAATCAGTAAATCATGCTGTACTTTGGCTAAAATCACTGAGTTTAAAATACATCTGCTTTCTTCACCAATAAATTCAAGGTATTACAAATAGATCAAACCACATTTCACAAAGTTCAGTTTATCTAAAAATAAAGAATGACAATTTTCCACCCATTAATTGTCTTGTAAAGTGGGTCATACAAAAAAGCAGCTAAAACCTATCAGTAATGAAAAAAATAAACTTCCAAAGTCTAACCATACGAGTAAGCTGGTGCACTCAAACCTCAAGCAGCTCCACTGAAGACTGACACCAACGTAATAAAGCTACTTGTAGGATAAGCAGAACACATGATGTGGACATCTGTGGGACAGGGAATTTTTTTTTAAACCTAACTATTACTATGCGTCCCGGTAACAGAAAAAGCTATCAGGTCCCAATTATGATTGTATGAAAACTACACAATTTCAGAAAATAAAACCAAATCCTCAATCAGAACACTTTATATATGTTCCTGACTGTATATGCATACATTTTTAGATGAAAATTGATTGGCAGCTTACTTTAGCTTATAACAGACATTTCATTATGCCCTGCCTGATTTACAAAGAGTTTTTTGGTAACAACTTTGGTTTTGGGAGGAAGTTTTTATTTGCACAATTTGGTTGCAAATTATAAACTTGAAAGGCAATGCAACCAAAGCTGTAAAAGGAGCAGCAGTATAATGAGATGACACATAACTGAATATGCTATGATTCAAGTGTTTGCTTTCAACAGTTCAGCACTGAGTTTAATTTTCAGTGTTTGCTTTTGGGGTTTTCCATAGAAAACACAGAAGTCTATTAGCTGACCTCAGCTGTATGGTAGATCCCTGTATTGAAATGCTAATTTGATAATGGAAATGTCAATGTGTTAGGATATTTGATTATCTGCTCTCTAACATATCACTTTTACTGAAGTCTACAAAGGATATTTTGTTATTAATAGCATGTTGTAAAAATATCTGAACAGTTCATAAAACTCTGCAAATAATCTTAAAACTGTTATGGGCAGGAGTCTGGTGAAGAGCTTTTTTCCTACACACATAAAGAATAAAATATAAACAATCTCATTCAGTGCTAATTATCAAGTTCATTTTTTATTAGCTAAAAACTTCTCAAAAATTGGATCTTAGCATGTTAAATTTTTAAAATAGCATAAAGAAGAGAACAGACTGTGGGATTAATCTAGGCAGACAATCTTTATTATGATTCCTGGTCTGTAGCTAGCAAAGTCTCTGCAGAGGGCAGAATTACCCCTATTTAAAATAATTTTTTGTTCTAATTCTCACAATAGATACTTCCAGATACTTTCTGTACCATGAAAATCTGTACTTAACTCATTGCATTAGAGTAATTTCTGGCAATTTAAAAACTGGAGTAAGTACTAAAACAACCTGCTATGAGTCACAGAACTTCTGTTCCAACTAGAGTCAGTAAGAGCCTACCCAGGTCAAAGACTTACTTTTTGGTATTTAAGAACGCATAAATTCCCAACCCCAAAAATAGAAGATAACCCAAAGTTTGAAAAAGGAAAAACACAAAACAAAACATGACATTCTCATGTCAAGTTATGTACTAAAATTCAATTTTATAATGCAGTTACCCATAGACAGCATGTACCTTTGCATCAGTGACACATTAAACAGCACATATATTTGTGTGAAATCTGTTTTCTTGATCAAGATAGAGGCTGAACACAGAAAGCCAGAACTCAACTAGTCTGCTGAAACATCCCTGAAAAGTCACGGTTTCAAAGCATGTGACAGCTGTCTGAAAACACCAGAAAGTATTTTAAGGTACTAAAAACTGAGAGGAAGTTAATTACTGGATATCGTTTTCAAAAAAAAATTTTGGGGGAATCACCATTAGTAGCAGCAGTATCTGTTGGTAAAAACACAATGCCCTGCATTTACTGGCTCTTACATATTCAAAGCTTCATGTTCAGTCCTGCACCATTTCACCCCCAATGTTAACAATAACTAAGAGTTCTTGATAGTATAGATTCACTTCTTTAAATAAAACCGTTCAGATACAGGCTCAAGGTTTTTGTAGTTCTATTTCATAGATACCACCAACTACTTGCAGTTTCTAAGCTAATGAAAATTACACCTACCTCAGTTAAGAAGCTCTATTTTATATTTAGGATACATTTCTTCAAAATAGTCAATGTGTGGAGGCTGGAGTATGTCGAGGGCAGAGAGTACCTAGGAAACACCACACAAGATCAAGACCTATCCCAGTCAAACAAAAACAAATCCCTTTCAAAAAGAGTCAGACTGCACCTTTCTCATAGAGCTTAGCTTTATTCTATCCCACACAGACAGACCAATATTCTATCTCACTAGATATATGAATTTAATAGCCCACCAAGTCAGATATTCTGTACATTGAGGGTCTCTTTCTCTCTTTTTTTTTTAAATTCAAGAAACTTTTCCCAGCTGTTCAAGTACTAGCTTAAAAATTTTATTGGGTTTATCCACCCAATAAAGATTGGTTTATTTCAAAAATATATATAACCGTAAAATATTTGAAAGAAGTCATTCTCGCAGAGAAATGCAAAAGCAAAAGATATTACACTTTGTTCTGCCTTTCACCTTTAAGAGTTCTGTGATATACTGCTTTCACATGGGAATTAACAAAAAACAAAGTTGTTCACATTCTGAATCAGAAGCTCAGCTCTCTGTGCAAAGCAAAAAGGTAGAAAAGCGGCAGCACAGAATTTACATCCTCTCACAGGAAAAAAATACTACCTTGGTGTAGTCTTTTAGATCCTGTCTTAGGAATATATATGACATTTAGGTGAAGCACACAAACTTCAGTGGTTATCAAGCTCAACTACTGACTGCTTACAGAGAGGCTTTTATTTAATTTTATAGTCCTCAGTAAAATCTGCTCCATAATGAAGACCCTGGTAAGGAGCAGTTTAAGATACCAGTTCAAAAGAAATCTTGTCCTACAATCCGTCTCCCAAGGACTGGTGATAGTGGTGGTGGTGGGACTCTGCAATCTGGTATAAGCTTGCAAGGCTGTCCACCTCTTTTGCGTCCCACTAACAACACTTACCTGAATTCAGTGCTTAACTACAAATAAAGTCTTTCTTGGAATATGATACCCTCAGATAAAAAAAGATAAACTTTAAAACAGGAAGAAAAGCAATGAAATAATGTTCTGAAACAGATACCCACTTCCTGATCCCACTCCACTAGGAGAAGACAGTAGTCCCAAGATGCTTGTTACTGCTTATCAGTGGGAGAGGTTACCACAGCCACAGTTGCACTTGTGGAACAGTTTCTGCAAGTACTTTTATATTCACTTCAGACACAACCATATGGGTCAATTCAAATAATTTCTTAAAATGTTAAACCTAGCTGATTTTACCTAAAGCAGATCTGGGAGTGCTTGCACAACCACTCTGCTAGAAGAACTGAAAGAGCAATAAACTCCAACAAAGGGGAGAGGAAGATGGAGTAAGAAATAGCTTGGAAGCGAAAGCATGTCCAGCTGGCATAGCTTTGTGCAGATTAACATTTATCTAAAGCCGAAAATAAGATTAGGTGGAAGTGTATTGCCTGTCTATTTGCAAACATTTTGGAAGGGAAATTATGAATATCCTTAGATTCTTGATAATTTCATTTTTTATAGTGTTTGCAACAGTAATAGCTGAGTTTCCAGGAAATCTGATAACCATAAAATTAGAGAGCTTTTAAAGCATTTTAGATATTCTATAACTTAAAAGAAAAAAATACTTCTATTATAGATAGCTCCATTTTACAATTAGGTTTTATCAAAGACTTCAAAATTACTTTGAATTTACTTACATTGTCATGCTTAAAAAAACACAACATCTTCAACTCCCGGAAGACCCTTTTACAAGAGACCAAATTTTGGAAGACGTTGGGCATCTTTTTGAGTGCAACTCTCTTTCCATCTCGCGGATCTGTTACTGACCTACAGAATAAAAGATTTAGAACATCACATACTACAGTTAGACAATTTTTCTAAATCAGAAAAGAGTATTTTAGAGTTCTTATCATTCTCAACTGAGACGGTGAGTCAAAACAATGTGAAGACACTTCTAGGGAAAAAAGTATTAAGCAAAGGGCGTTATGCACTGTACTATAGACCCTGTATTAAATGTAGCATGATCATTCTTTGATTAGAGTACATATACACATACCCAGTCAAGCTTGGTAGCTGTTAAGCGGCTGGACACATGTACATCAGTGCATATACTGCCTGCCACTGGCATACACTGTAGCTCAAACTTAGATCAACGCCTTGAGCAGAGGAGCAGACGTGATGATAAACATCTCCTTCACCTCCCAAAAAAGACCTTATTAAGAGTAAAACATTTTCTCAGTTACACAGATTTGATTTTGTTGGGTCTACTGCTTTCTTCTTCCTCTCCTAAGAGGGCAAAAAATTTAATAATCCCATTCTGACAGAACACTGGCAAGTGTAAGACTATTACTTGATCTATCACTAAATCACTTTACATCTGGAGAAGCAACAGCACACAGTATCTAAGTTTCCACAAATGTAAAACAGGCATGATACCTGTCTTTCTCCCACAGAACTTATGGGATGCAAGTATAGTAGTTCAGAAATTATAAGGTGCTTTGCACATGGCAAGTATTTTAATTTAAAGTAATGAGATTCTGAAAATAGAATTTTATAATGAGAACCATAAAACTAGAGCAAGGAGATTATGGTGCCTCAATTCCCAATCACGGTTTTTAAGGTGAGGCTTCTCAAACCTCACTACAAAACAGGGTTTCTAGATCTTCAGTTGTTAGGAAACCTTCATTTTTTTCTGCATATTTTTATTGGGATGACCAAAATAACTTTCTTCTCAGTGCAACGCCATAACCACGTAAGAATCTACATCCAGCTATGTACCCTGATGACTACATTTGTCCTTAAAAAGTTGCTGGCTTTTCCATCTATCATGTGACTCTCCTACAGACGACACGGAAGGCTTCTTCTTTTGTCTCAGGTCCATGTTGGTTTAAGTATCTAAATAAAAAATTAGAATGGGATAATCAAATATCTGCCTTATCTCCAAGTACCGCATCTGACTTCAAAATACAAAACAATTCAATCAATCCAAAAAGTCAGAAGTAGCCACTGATAGTAGTGGTTGGGAGTCCAAGGAGAACTACCCCAACACACTTGGCTGGAACACTTGTTAATAGCCACTGCATCTTTGTATTTTAAATAAGGGGTGGAAGGGCACTCGGGAAAGTTGATACCAGACTAATTTCTATGGTGGGAAACACAGAGCTGAAAAGAATCTGAAAAGGTCTTGTAATTCACAATATGTTTCCTATTTTCTCCAGGACCTTTGCCTCTTGCCTCTAGCCTAAATTGGAAAGAAAGGGAATGAAAACTGGAAGAGCTACAGAAAATCCACTGTTAATGCAACTCAGCACTCACCATGGGCCAGACTGAAATATCCTCCCTCACACTGTATAGTAACTTCATTCACAGATGATGGTTAACCTCAATGAGTCTATTTGCAAAACAAGGTACTATTCATCATGAGTAGGCGACATTTCAGGCTGGCCTGTAGCTTTGGGATTATAGCACAGGCAGATTCTGAATGACACACAGCAGGGCCAGTACCAGGCAGTAGCTCACAAATTCATATAAATTTGATCCCAGCATGAGCTGAGAGCTCCCATTGCTCACAAGGTCAAGCACCACTGATCAGCTAATTAGTGGTATTCTTCTCTCTTTATGAGACAGCATTTCTGGCCCCCGCCAAGTTTTTACCAGCTTAATAAAAAAAAAAAAAAAAAAAAAAAAAAAAAAAGAAAAAAAAAGCAAAAAGCCACCAAACCTCTAACCTGTAAAAGAAAACTTAAAAGCTGCTGATTCCTGGGAATTAAATAGATATATTCTTGGTACAAAAACAAAGTTGTAACATTTTATTCATAAAAATCCTCACTGATTACACTGCAGATGCTACTGAATTGCTAATTTTTCCCTTTGGAGTTTTGACACTTATTGCTGACCACTGCGCGCGCACACCGAAACACTGCTATCGAGGATATTCACAGCTATGGGAGAAATTCCACTGGTGGATTGCAATGATGATACACTGAAGTATCATACAGATGCAAGACCTGAGACCTTTGACAACATGAAATTTCCTCACAAATGACTGTTAATACCTAGGCAGACCACAAGCACCTTCCTCAGCCATGTTATATTCAACAGTACAGTTAAAACAATAGTTAAATAGCTATCTTGGCTATGAAAAGTATTTGTTTTAAAACCTTCAAAATTTATTTTATGCTATATTATAGCATATTTAGAGCACGTTCTACAATTCTTTTTGAATAAGGTGAAGAAAATTAAATACGTGGTACTGTTTCATTATTTTTCCTTAGAAACATATCTAAAAAGCATAACTACAACAAAAGAATTTTCTTTAAATAGACACAATTGCTATTTTACGCTCTAAAATTATTTCAATTTCTTTAAGACAGGATAAAACAATGCTTAAGGTCCAGACAGCTTATTTGAGAGAGTTCACATCTACTTCTACCATTTCTATTATCTGTAATAAATTAGTGCAGTAAACATATATAAATTTCTCTGAAGAAAGACTAAAAAGTCCTCATTGATCATGTCCAGGGGCTGTACAACACAAAAAGAGCGTAAAGCAAAAAAACAATGGCCATTTGTCTGTAGGTTTACTTTGTTGAAGAAGTTAGCTGCAGCTTCACAGATTTAATAGGTTTTTTGTTTGCTTTTTACCTCAAATTACATAAGCTTAATAGAACCTGAAATGGACAGACCTAAACCAGAAGTCACAAACAACAACATTTTTGAAGATAGACATGTAAACAAGTAATGCAACCTTCCGTGATTGATAACAATCTGTCATCTGAAACTCGGGCATCACTTTGACTGTTTACAGCAAGAGGAAGTCAATTTCCATAAAACTAGTTGCAGATAGCTTGTGGTTTTGTTAAACGCTCTTCCTCTTGTTCTGGAGATTGTAAGCTTTACAAGCTTACAAGCTTTTTAAGCTCCTAGTTGTATATTTAGGCCGTATCTATAGCAATCGGCTTCTGAATTTGAGTACTATCACAACAGAAAGACACCATTCCAATTAGTCATAACCCATTTTGTAAATGTTAACAAGCAAATAACTCAACATATCAGAATCAGCTTTAAAATTTTAGGTATTTTTGACATTAAGATTTCATAAACAGGTCAGACGTGCAATACAATTCACATATCTATGTGAAACAGATACAAGAAATTGACAAAGTGCTTGAACAACACACAATTAATCAATCAATAAAACCAGCATTATTTAAAAAAAAAAAAGCACAAGAATAGTTTGGCTTTGGTTTTGGGCTTAAAGACTAATAAGAACAAAAAGACCATAACAAAACCTGTTGAGGAAAATTCTGCACCGCTGGATTGACAAAGCATGTATTAGAGTCCTCTCTGCTCTTCAGGTGTTTCCTTATTATTAATGTCCTGAAGGCTTTTTAGACAAAATGCACCATGGATTTGAGTGCATGGAGATAAAAAGCAGGCCCACTACAACTATGCACACAGCATATGTTTTTTAGCTATGTTCAGGTCTCACTGCTGCAGCAGCACCAACAAGACGACACTGAATTTAAGGCAGGCGAGAGAGTTGTTTCTGAAATTCAACCTACCACTAGTCAGGACGAAACTGATCTGCTGGAAGAGGAATAAATACCAAAACAAGTTTCCACTTGCTTGCTTGTTCCTTTCTAATTGAGCAAGGGGGAGTCATCTTTTTGGTACTTGAGGATTTGGATACTGGTCCTCCTCCCCCGTGACAAACATCTCAGAGGTTGCATGTTTTAGTAGCAGCAACACAGCTTTGGGAACCTACACTCAAGACCTTTCGGAGTTATTTTTAATAGCCACCTTTTAACCATATTTCCATTTAGAAACTTCCTATCTGCCTTTTTCCAAATCTTATAAGTATAAATATTATTCCAGCAATTGACAAGAAAAATGCAATAATATATATTATTAGATGGACCACAATATACATGGTTTCAAAGTTTGCATTGTGTCTTGTTAATGTTTTAAGGCAAAACTCACAAAGTAGCATTTCTTGTTATTATTCATGCAAAGACCAGTCATGCTTGTAGCTGGTAACAAGATAACTCTAATGAATGTGAATGGAAGTGCAGTAATTTCACGCCATGTTGAGTTTGTTCTCTCAACTCAGGGTAGCAGCTGCTTTGGTTCAGCACAAACAGTACCAGAGAACAGAGATAAGTGCTGAAGCCTGTTACAGAGGAATGCTTTTATTTCTTTGTTGCTGAAAGGCCTGCTGGGCTGAGCTCTTCTGGTTCTGCAACACGCGGGTTATCCCATCTGTATTAGCTAATGAATCTCGGGCTGTATAGATAACGAACAGCTCTGAAGGCAGCTTCCGCGATCTCCAGTGAAAATGACTCTGTTCAAAACGTATCTTTGTCTTAATGACCAGTTACTTGTCAAACTAAACTTCACATAAATTATGTAAATATTATGTATGGTGTGCTTTTAATGCATATACTAAACAAACATCTGATTTTTACAGTAACATCTATTTACATGGTCCAATCTAATAAAATTCAAAGTAAAAACTGCTCACATTTTCATTTTATTAGTCAAAAAAATCAAACTATTAAAAACTATAACCTACACTCATGTATACTCTTCAGATAGTGCCATACTTCCACACAAAATTACCAGAAGACCTCAAAAGCTGTCCTTTTAATTGAATTCTAGATTAAAATAGTCACTCCCAATTCTAATAAAATATTAAAATAGAATAACAAAATTCAGTTTTAGAATAGTAACCTGAAACATTCTCAGGCAAAGTCTGAAATTCAATACAGTGTTTTAAAAGAACAGAAGTACTCCTCTCACACTGTCCGAAATTATGGAAATGTTAAAATACAGAATAGCATTAAATATAAAGCTACCTGCATTCACTGATTTTCAATTACACTGCCTCTGTAGTTGTGCCTGTGACGACTTTTAAAGTAAGCCATAAAAACCCTTTAAAGTAAGCAGTCTGACCTCATCACCTAAATCGAATGGTATCTATGTGTTTTAACAACAGCCAAATGCACACCTTCTACTTCTTCCAGTTGCCTATGAGCTGCGTTACCAGCAGCAATGGTGGCGATATGGGTCAAGACTGTGAAAGTAATACATTCAAAGTTAAAAATCTGAACCCAAGACACAAATTCAGAGAAAGTCATCTCTGGAGTTCCCACAGACAAATGAAAAACAGGAAGTTTGAAGTGGAGGTCATTTTAAAAAGATACCTAAAACAGGATTTTTGATGGATTTGAAACATTCACTTTCTTCAGCTGTACTGCAAAAAATTATGCTAGTTGCATAGAAACACAAAAATCCAACAGTTAGCTTTTACAAAAACTAGTTCAGATTGAAAATAAATTTTAGGACATGAATGTTGACCATCTACAGTTGAGCAAATCTATATCTGCTCTGCAGAAAGTCATGAGGCTTCCTCTCTTTTATTCTTTTATAGTTGCCTAAATTAAAGTTCTCATAAATCAATATTAATTACACATGAACAGTAATACAAACTGCAAAACTTTTTTTTTTCCTATCGGTATTAAGCCTGTACTTTGTCTAAGCTCCTTCCTAATCCCTTTATAAAAAAAAAAAAATTAAAATAAAAATAATCTTAGAAAGGTTATATGGATATGAAAGTAATTGCTGAATGCCTAAAAATCCTAAAATACCTTTTAGGGGGTATATTTACCCCCTAAAATATGAAATGGATATCCATCTTCTTCTCTCTGACTGAAGGTATATACTTAAAACTTTTGAGCGCTGATTCCCAAGCCTCTTCTGTTGCTGAGCCTCACTTGAGAAAACGGATGGCGCTTTGTACCTCAAAGTACCACAGCTCTTTAGTTCAGTATCCATAATGACACTTATCCAGGAATTCTAAATTCTGTTAAGTCAGAACATAATCAGGCAACCCATACCAGTGAACATCAGTGTCCTATTAATTCCTACACTTCTCCCATGGGTGTAGCTGTCACGCAGCCTCATTAGTGAGAGTGAAAGATTTGATAAAATGGTTGGTCTTTAATCAAATAATATTGATAGCTACCACAGGTTTATTGATGCTCATTTTTACTAGTTGCGGGACCCATTTTAACAAACAAAAAGAGCTAAACGTATTGCAGAGCTGTTAAACTTCATCACAGCTGTGTAAGCAAGGCCTGGTGTGTCTGCTCTCCTTTGTTTTTTCAAATGCTTCCATATAGCAAAAATCAGTTTAGGTGAATAGTCTTTTCTTGGTGTTCCTGTTGTAGTCTCTGATAAAGTTAAATGGGGTTGATGTGGCATATGCATTTAGGTCACATTCTTTTTTCTTTTAAATAACCCACTTCTACAAACAAGTTATGATCACCTGCAACATCCAGATTGAAAGCAATTCCTCTACTCTTTCCCCCATAGCTGCAACAATTTCACACTGCTCCTCACCCCCTTGCCTTAGCTTGTGAGCTTTATACCACTCACCAGCAATTTCACTTCAAGGGGCAGCACAAAACTAACAATCCAAGTTATGAAGATCAGAAATGTCAGGACTGCGTTCCAAAGAACAGAAAAAGGAAAGAAAGAAAAAGAAAGAAAAAAGCCTGTCTGAAAAACTGATATTTACAGCATCCAATAAAGATGCTGAAAATGTTGCTTTGTGTTTGTGTACAGTACCTACTTTGATACCAGTAAAATAATTATTTATAGCAATATGCTATCAGGTCACATATCCCCAAGAGAAACTAGAAAAGCACGAAAGTCTCCTAGGAGCTAATTGAGAGAACAACTAGAAAGGCAGCTCTACTTACTGCTGTTCTCAGAAGAACACATTTCAATTCCCTCCTCTGCTTTGTTAGGATATTACACCCTAGGTGAATCTAGCAGTAAAGTGAACAGCAGGCAGGGAATCTATCCATCACTCAGCACAGAGTCAATGGGGCGCTCTTTCAAGCTACTACTGAAGTCTTATTAAGCATCAACTGTAGCTGGGGATAAAGAGGTAAGAGACCAAGATTTAAACCAAAAATAACTTAGCAAAAAAATTATATATAGGTATGGGGCAAAAAATAAGTTAATAAATATAATTTGGAGGAGGGAAAAAATATCAAGGAATATCTAGTTTGGCTTTAATCATGCCTCTAAGAATTATATGATTCCAGATGTTTCTGTGAGAACACCCAACCATTTAGGATTCTTTATTATACTGTATAAACCACTGCAAAAAGCTACTTTTAATACTCTTAAGCCAAGTCACACGTTTTGCTTTCACAGCAAT
Organism: Aptenodytes forsteri; assembly: GCF_000699145.1. Classification (NCBI taxonomy): domain Eukaryota; kingdom Metazoa; phylum Chordata; class Aves; order Sphenisciformes; family Spheniscidae; genus Aptenodytes; species Aptenodytes forsteri. The sequence goes on along the minus strand of NW_008795131.1, from coordinate 5,386,879 downwards.
TACAAGTCTTTCAGTATAATTAACTTGCGCTCTCACCAGCAGTTTGGTTACTGTTAGAGGAGCGGGCTGCCTGGCTATGTGTTCATTAATACAGCCAGTGTCACCACCTCCTCCTCTTGCTTGTGGTCTGTTAGCAGCATCCAGTTGTCTCCCCTTGTCACTCACACTTCACCTACATGACAATGGTAGAATATTAAGTTGTAAAAATTATCAAACGATACATTTTGTAAAATTTGATAAAGTTTATTGGAAGATGCTCTCCCTGTGACCTTACCAGGTTTTTAGTGCCTAAGAGGAATGTAGGAAAGTAAAGAAAACATTTATATTAATTTCCACTTAAAGTAACTGACTTCATGATTCAGGCACTTAAAAAATGGTGACCAACTGCAACAACTAGCTGTTGTAGCCATATCACCTACTGGCACAGGTAACACCAAGACTACTATAGCCAAAATATTACAGAAGTTTATTTCTCTATTCTTGATTTCTTAATGTATTTGATAACATGCTGTTACGTTGAACAGATTGTTTCCTCTGTAACATCAGTTTGGCCAGTTCTCCCTTTTTATAAACATGACAAAAATGATCCTTCTAGTCAAAAAGAGGGAAAAGAAATACAATCATGAAGTAAAGAGATTAAGATACAGGTAAACAAGACAATTTGTCTTATTTCAGACTTTGACTCTTGTTAAAAAAAAAAAAAATCAAATACACATATATTTGAATGCTTAACATGAGACTGAAATGTTCCTCTTGAAACATTGCCCATTTTTTTCAGACACCAAAATTTCACAAAATCCTCCATCAAATCCGCAGTCAAGTTGAAAGCTAAACTTTCTATACCTAACCAGAATGTATCATACGTGTTCTGGCCTAAAGGCTGCAAGGCACTTACAGTCTATCTTATTTAATTCTTCCATATCTAGTCCTGTATTCACTAATAAATCTAAACCCGCCTATTACACAACAAGAACAACTATATTTTTGGTTTCGTTTTATCTTTTCTTTAAAAAGATAGTCAAATCTACAGGAACATTTATACCTTTCTCTACAGCAGTAACTCACTACTGTGTCACTAACGACCAAGCTGACTTTGCAGGTAACATTTTCCACTAGAGCGACCAGTACTCTTGTTTCACCAGAACAAACCAGCGTAAAGAAGTAGACAAGCTTTCAGACACACAAGCCCTTGCTCTGCCTGTGTCTCCAAACCATCACAGACACAACAGTACTATCCCAAGTAAAAGATAAGGATGTACTTGTCCAAGTGATCTGCTGACGGTGTGGCTTCACACTACGCTATCTTGTATAACTGCAAGCTGCTGCGGGAAGAGGGGGTCCTGCTCCCACCCGTTGCTGGTTCTTGCCCTCCTGCCAGCATTGGAGATAGTCCACAGCTGCCCACAAGGTGAGTCGGTTCAGCACAGCAATCCCGCGCAGACAGACTCGGCACTACACATGCAGCAAGCGGGATGAAGTCATCTGAAAGCCACGCGATCCCTAGATGTGACAGAGGGGAAGCTGTGCGAGCACATGGCTGGGGCAAAGTGCAAGACGGTGCGATTTTTTGGTAGCAGTTCGCAATTACACCAGATTAGGTACAGCAGGAAACCAGGCCCTCAGTCACGCTGGGAGCTTATGGACAGAGCCAGAAATGGGGATTGCATCTCCTGAATTGCAGCTGAGTGCCCTACGTGGAAGGGCCATTCCTCTATTCATCAGAAAACTTTTTTTCTTGCTGATCATACATAATATAAATATATATATATGTCTTCGTATATTTAAGAACTACATAAAAAGTTTAAAAAAAGAGTCTGACATAAAACATATCGAGAAAAAAGATACTTTACAAAAACTGTAGCTTCTATTTACATTGCAGGTTAATGACTCCAGAAATAATAAAATTTTAATCCTTTCTGTAGTTCTATTACTCTTTAATGATACAGTCCAGACCCCTAGTTAAAATGTTTTCAAATACAATTCTTATCTCAAAGAATCCTTGCAGGCATTTAGCCTTTTCAATTACGCATTGTAAGTCTCCAGCAACTCTCTACCATGTTGATGGCAAATTTTCAAGGTGGAGACTATGCCAACAGTAACGTTTTCTCTCTCTGAATCCAGGTCAATGCATACACATTGTTCTATAGTTTCAACTGGTAGAAAAACAAGTTTGTGACTACTCCATGGCAATTATTACACAGAAACAAGATAATGAAAGAATGTTCTCAGGGGCGGTGTGGGAAACTGCTGATGGAATTTGTTCTAAGAGGGAAGCGAACCTTCCCTTACGTTTATAGAGAATACCTATAAATTTACATCATGACTTATCAGAAGGGGGAGGACTTAATAGGATTATTTCCAAGTTTTTTCTTATTAGTCAGTGAACTTTTTTCCTCAGCTGCTTGACTCTTAATCACACAGACTTTTTCCAGAAAGCCTTACTCTAAGATATGTAACAAACCTGATCCCACAAGCATTTCAGCTGCTCACCCAAGCATATTTGATATACCACTTTTAAACAAATAATGCAGCTCATATTCAAGGGCGTGTGATACCCAATATACTAGTTTTTCAGTAGACGGTATCACAATCAATCACATCTTGGCATATCTCAAAATATATTTGAGCATGGGATGAAATAAAAAATCCTTTTGAAAAGAAAAAAAAAAAAATCAAATACACATATATTTGAATGCTTAACATGAGACTGAAATGTTCCTCTTGAAACATTGCCCATTTTTTTCAGACACCAAAATTTCACAAAATCCTTCATCAAATCCGCAGTCAAGTTGAAAGCTAAACTTTCTATACCTAACCAGAATGTATCATACGTGTTCTGGCCTAAAGGCTGCAAGGCACTTACAGTCTATCTTATTTAATTCTTCCATATCTAGTCCTGTATTCACTAATAAATCTAAACCCGCCTATTACACAACAAGAACAACTATATTTTTGGTTTCGTTTTATCTTTTCTTTAAAAAGATAGTCAAATCTACAGGAACATTTATACCTTTCTCTACAACAGTAACTCACTACTGTGTCACTAACGACCAAGCTGACTTTGCAGGTAACATTTTCCACTAGAGCGACCAGTACTCTTGTTTCACCAGAACAAACCAGCGTAAAGAAGTAGACAAGCTTTCAGACACACAAGCCCTTGCTCTGCCTGTGTCTCCAAACCATCACAGACACAACAGTACTATCCCAAGTAAAAGATAAGGATGTACTTGTCCAAGTGATCTGCTGACGGTGTGGCTTCACACTACGCTATCTTGTATAACTGCAAGCTGCTGCGGGAAGAGGGGGTCCTGCTCCCACCCGTTGCTGGTTCTTGCCCTCCTGCCAGCATTGGAGATAGTCCACAGCTGCCCACAAGGTGAGTCGGTTCAGCACAGCAATCCCGCGCAGACAGACTCGGCACTACACATGCAGCAAGCGGGATGAAGTCATCTGAAAGCCACGCGATCCCTAGATGTGACAGAGGGGAAGCTGTGCGAGCACATGGCTGGGGCAAAGTGCAAGACGGTGCGATTTTTTGGTAGCAGTTCGCAATTACACCAGATTAGGTACAGCAGGAAACCAGGCCCTCAGTCACGCTGGGAGCTTATGGACAGAGCCAGAAATGGGGATTGCATCTCCTGAATTGCAGCTGAGTGCCCTACATGGAAGGGCCATTCCTCTATTCATCAGAAAACTTTTTTTCTTGCTGATCATACATAATATAAATATATATATGTCTTAGTATATTTAAGAACTACATAAAAAGTTTAAAAAAAGAGTCTGACATAAAACATATCGAGAAAAAAGATACTTTACAAAAACTGTAGCTTCTATTTACATTGCAGGTTAATGACTCCAGAAATAATAAAATTTTAATCCTTTCTGTAGTTCTATTACTCTTTAATGATACAGTCCAGACCCCTAGTTAAAATGTTTTCAAATACAATTCTTATCTCAAAGAATCCTTGCAGGCATTTAGCCTTTTCAATTACGCATTGTAAGTCTCCAGCAACTCTCTACCATGTTGATGGCAAATTTTCAAGGTGGAGACTATGCCAACAGTAACGTTTTCTCTCTCTGAATCCAGGTCAATGCATACACATTGTTCTATAGTTTCAACTGGTAGAAAAACAAGTTTGTGACTACTCCATGGCAATTATTACACAGAAACAAGATAATGAAAGAATGTTCTCAGGGGCGGTGTGGGAAACTGCTGATGGAATTTGTTCTAAGAGGGAAGCGAACCTTCCCTTACGTTTATAGAGAATACCTATAAATTTACATCATGACTTATCAGAAGGGGGAGGACTTAATAGGATTACTTTCCAAGTTTTTCTTATTAGTCAGTGAACTTTTTTCCTCAGCTGCTTGACTCTTAATCACACAGACTTTTTCCAGAAAGCCTTACTCTAAGATATGTAACAAACCTGATCCCACAAGCATTTCAGCTGCTCACCCAAGCATATTTGATATACCACTTTTAAACAAATAATGCAGCTCATATTCAAGGGCGTGTGATACCCAATATACTAGTTTTTCAGTAGACGGTATCACAATCAATCACATCTTGGCATATCTCAAAATATATTTGAGCATGGGATGAAATAAAAAATCCTTTTGAAAAGTTCACAAAACCAAAAGATTCCCAAGACTGATGTGAAAGGGCAGGGAGAGGGTGTGCAGTTATCAAATCACTTATCTGGGAAACATTTGACTGGGTACATAAAGTTTACACACAGGAATAGGCCATCAGATCCAGTATATCTGTTCTCTGTAGAATTATTGACAGGCAATGAGCCCTACCAAAACATGACAAAAACTGATCAACAACATTTAATGGACCATTAGGTAGCAGAGGGGAGAGGTGAGAAAAGCATGCACATAACGTGTGAAATCATTAAGAAAATAAAACCATATATATATGCATATTTAACAATAGATTTCTTATTGAAGAATAAAAAGGAAATTTATACACATATACTGAGTTTTTAAGCAAAGTAGCTGCTTTAACAATTCTACTATTACAAACACTCAAATACAAGTGAGACAGGACAAAGGTAATGTTCTAGATTCTCCAGTGACCTTGCCTAATAAGCAGAAGTATCTTCTCCAATCACAGACTGAAGAGTTCGTCTTCCAACATGGTTCGTGACCGCCAGTGGTGGTGTTCACCAACACATACAAAATACGTTTTAAAGCTTTGCGACAATTCTTAATGGAAGTTAAATTATTCAAATGCTAAATCATTTTGTCTAACTTTAGTAGCCCAAAAGTCAATTTTCCAATCTAAGGCTCTGAGCGTGGCATGCTTAACCTGGTTAACGGTTGTTGCTGGGCTCCCAGATCTGGCTCACCGTGTGGCCATGCAAACAGCTGGGCTGGCACAATGAAGCAGAAAGCAGGAAAATAAGTAGCTGAGACAAAGGGGAAGACAGACAGACTGCTTTTTCAGTAACAATGACAGCTTAAGCATATGTCAAATATGATCTAAGTCAGTCACACTGGCTCTGTCTAGTCAATAAGGAGAGGGATAGGTGGGATTAATCTCTTAGAAGGCTCTTAGATAACACATGAACCGTTTCTCTAGAAATGCCTCACCCTACCAGTTAACTGCAGAGAACCAGCTTAAAACAAAGCCTCGCTTGTAGACAACCAAAGCGTGCTGATTTGAGGACCTTAGGTTTTTGATTTTATATGAGCCTTTTCTCCCCGTCTGCCAAGTCTGAATTGAGAGTCACTGCTATATGTTACAAACCACATTAAATCCTGTCCTGTTAGTGCAGTGTTTTAGGCTTCCCTTGCAGTAAGAAACAGGAGAAGTGGCTAATTGAGTGGTATCATTAGAAGGGAGTTAGGTTTTGTTTTTGTTGGATTTTTCACAAGAGAATTTTAGCATACGCACTCACCCAATTAGCATGGTATTATAATGCGTTTTACCCTCTGGCTGTACACGCATTGTTTAAGAGATGCAAAAGCTGATACAATCTCGTTTAAAGGAGATATTCATAATCATTTTAGCTATAATTTTTAAAGAAAAAGCCACACACAGGTAAGTTACGGGAAGGAGGAAAATACTACAGCAGCGCAGTGTGCAGTCGTCTTCACTTTGTTGCAATGACCAGAGCTCTCTGGAAGGCTGTTTTAGACTTACAGCATGAGGCCCATCACCACTAAGGAAGAATAAACAAACGGAAATCAACAGATCAGACAGTCATAGCATCATCAGTGCTGAAGAAGAAGCAGACGTTAGAGAAGCACACTGAATCTGAGGATGGTGTACTGGTAGATCTGAGGATCGACCCACTGGACTGAGAAATGGCACTGACAAAAGGTGGAACCTGTACTCGTGCAGTGGCCAGAGACAAGTCTAGGGATAAATTACATAATTTCTTATTATCCTACCTACAAACTGTATTAAATACCTGCTTACCCTACGTAGCTAATCAGGGCCCACAAGACAGACACATGTAACACAAACACTGACACTTAAGAAGTGCGACCACAGATTTTCACCAGCAGTTCACGGACTTAAAAAGTTTCCACAAAATCTGTTTACGATCCTGCTGCAAATCATTGCCTATGAAGAGCCCCCAGTAGCTGCAGCACAGAAGATTAACCCATTTCCAACAGAATTTGAAAGAATACACCGAGTAAAAGTTGGTACTGATAGCAGAATTTTTAGCACAGAAGCATGGAAAAATAAGAAAAAGGTTTCATAGTTAAAAGACATTATCAAAAAGAACAGCTGTTATTTTTTGAGATATTTAAGAAATGGATGTTCTGTTAATGATTTTCAGGTCACTATTGCTCTGCAGCGGTCTCCAGCTGGCAATACTTCAAAGATGCTAAAATGACATATTAACAGCGGGTAAAAAAAAAATCTGTATTTTGAGAGATATGATATGAAAGCAAACTGAAAAAGATAGCTGAGGAGATACTACTGAGCAAAACTTTGATTTCACTTTGATTTAACTTTGGGACACAGACATCCAAGACCAGTCAGTGTGAAAGTAATAAGGAACTATGCAGACAGTGCAATGACAGTCAGAGGTAAGAGCTCAACAGATCTATTGGAGGATGTAACAGCATTGCTACCACTGGAAGACACCATATGCACTGCCCTCTCTCGGATGTGTATTTTACTCTTACAAAATAACCTTTGCAACATAAGGAAGCAGCTTGCTTTATTGTCTTTTGGTAATGGCATACTCTGCCCCTACAACTAAGTAAAAGGAATTTAAACAGTTAACTGTATGACACAAACCCTTTTTTTCTCAAAAACATGGATGTAGTGAAGTGGAATATCCAACAACCACCTCTTTGGGGTTTTTTTTGTTTTGTGTTTGTTTGCTTTTTTGTTGGGTTTTTTTTCTCCTTTGATCTTAAGCGGTGCTATAAAGACCCACTCAAAATTGAGCCCAGACTGTGCTACGCAGTTACAAATAAAATAAGTAACAGTATATATCTTGAAGGGACTGGTCTAATTTAAAACAAGTCAGGGCAAAAAGCAGAGGAAGAAGTAAAAGGATGTGTTTACTCTGTAGAGAGGTATTTACTATTAGTTATTCATTTACAGGTCAATGTTCACTGTATTAATTAAAATTTGAGAGTATGTCTGGCTAGTTATACCATTTTTAAGTACTACAATATGTTACTGGAGGTGTTGAGAATGTCTCAGAGTTAACCTTCAGCTAACAAAATGAAGATATTAGAAGTTTAAAGAAGCAAAGGGTGAGATGTGCAGCAGTCTTCACAGGTAAACATAAAAAAAAAGTACAGGAATGAGGAAAAATATTTTGGAAGCTGTTATTTACTCAAGCAAAACAAAACGCATTATGATTGATTTATGAACACTGATAGCAAACGCTTTTCAAAAATCTATTTCCAATTCCCTTTTTGAGTAAATCAGAGTCTCCTGATTGTGTTAATAAATTTCAGTATTCCTCCTCTTCCCCAGCTCACCTCTTACCCACTCCTTACCTACAGTTAAGCCTGGCCCATGCTTGGGGAAAATACTTCATTTAAAACTGAAGTGACACATTCTAACTAACATAGGAAGCATGAGCTGTGTCTCGGTAGGGACCAAGTAAAACAAAAGCTAGCCAAAGCTCCAGAAAAATTAAAATCACACTAAGAACAGCACCAGACTTAAAGCATCTTGCTGTGGACATAACCTAGTAAGGTCTGTATAGTGGGGAAATGCTTGGTTTCTCTCCTGAAACCATTGCCAGTGGCAACTGAAGGCAAGATGCTACAGTTCAAATGCAGACCACTCTCTAGGAAGAAGCAGTATTACACTGGCTGTTCAATATTTGTAATTCTACTAGTTTTTGTTAAGAAGTCTTCACTAACAGTTAGCATTTGCTGAGTTTTATATAAATAGTAGAGGGATAAAAGAGGTCGTTTTTTCTGGTTTTGGCATATTTTTGGCCACGTTACGAGGCAATACAGTCTGTATGCTAAATCTGTAGGGCTGGTTGGGAACTCCTGTAACTCCTTCAGCACCACTGTGGGCAGAGGAGGAGGTACTGAAATTTTTCCATCCAGATGTCCACTTTGTTTCAAGTTTTGTTGCCTACCTAAAGCACAAAATGTCCCATCAGCTTGCATTAAGACTGAAGGGTAGTAGTCCACCCAGAAGTGACAGTTCATTGACAAATAGTTCTCCCCTGTTTTACCCATCTTTGGAGGTCAGCTTCAGGAGTTTTGCCTCAGTTTCAGCGCTCATTCACACAACAGATCACCTGAGGTTAAATAGACAAGAAGTCATCTGCAGACTGATATGGATTGATAAAAGTTGGGTGAAGGTGTTCACAGACAAAAGTAAAAAAACTTCTTACGCTTTTAGACATCTGGAACCTACAAAAGTATATTCTACCAGCTAAATATTTTCCTAAAATTTAGGCAAGTAATGTAGGTTTTACATCCAGGAATTTGCGTCTGAACAACGGTTTGTGTGTGTTTTAAAGACACCGAACAGAAAATAAGTTCCTTAAGAAGATTATAAAAAAAGACAATTTAATTAACTTACTACCAATGTTCATTCTCAGCATTTCATTAAGTTTTCTCAACATACTCCACAGAATACTGTAAGGTAATAAAAAAATACTCAAAGGCACTCAAAAAAACCTGTACTGTAAGTTACTCCAAATAGCCAAGTCTTTCTAATACATATTCTTGACAGGTGGTCTTTTTAGAGATACAGGATGCATTCAGGGGAAGAAAAGACTGAATACAAGCTAACAGATTTAATGTATAACTTTCAGATGAGCCTGAAGAAAACACCTAGATTTAACTTTCACTAAAAGGTATTTTATGCGAAAGGGTTAAGCGACTTGTTCTTCATACCACACTTCAAAGGTATGCTTTATTCACATCTTGCTCAGCTGCCAAATGCAGACCTCTCCAGAGCTCCTTTTTCAACCATAGATGTCCTAAAAAGCCTTTTAACGTTGCGTTCTAATCACACCCTCAAGCATGTGCACCATTATCACTTATTCTTTAAAAATCAGAGCTAAAAGCAAAACTGATTACTGCAAGAAATCTGTCTCCTTGAACAAAAATTGATTCAGAGTATCTTACTTAAAAGAAAGGATAGAAAATTAAAGGGATACTGTTACGGTTAATATCTTTAAAAATGTTTAATTTGTCTTCCTTCATGGAAGCTTAAAATTGAAACTGCTTTCCAAATCGAACGTATTTCCCCATTTACAAAAAATTTTCTGGCTATGCTTGAGACCTTTTTATTTACTTCTCAACTGCCTATATGAACCACAGCTAGAATAAGTTATTATACTATACAGGACATTTATTTGGATATATTTTTTTAATTCCATAAAAGCAATTCTTTTGTTTTCAGTCAATGGCATAGCTCCATAAGGTCTGTGATGTTCATAAATAAACACCAAATAAACGTATAAATCTCCATGTATTTTTGTACTTCCTTCTTCTTTGTTTTTAAAGCGTATACCACAATTACATGAACTACTACATTCCTGGCCCAATTCACTGACCTCTATTCCCATTCCCACTAGCCAACCAAGGAAAACCCAAATGAGAAACCTCCTTCTCCATGTCCAACAAGCCTCCAGGCTTTGGCACAGTTCCTAGAGTATTTTTGCACCTCCATAGCAAAGTAGGTTAATAAAGTGTCCGGTCATATCCTCTAGATAGATACCTAGTTTCCCTCAATAATCATCCCCAACATCTTAAGTTTCACTGTCAGCTTTCCCTTGCACCTCTCATCCTCCCTACCACCCTCTCCCTCCCCGGGGTGGGGGGACGGGGACAAAACGAAACAACAAAAACCAGTGACTAAACTCCTTTTTGCTTCATTACTCCAAGGAAGCTACACAATAATCCCTGCGAACCAGCACCGCACCTCATCTCAATTAATATCTCAACGCTCCATCTTCCAGGTTAAACCTATCGTATTTCAGCCATTCACTTTTTTCACCACTATCACGTTTGGCTGTTTGCCAGCGTATGAAAAAATCAGAAGAGTGTTCAAACCAAAGTCTGCAACAAATATTTGAAACACAGTACTTCATTCCAAAGTAATTACACTCCAGTGTCCTCTGCTACCACCAAGGGAAATAGTTGTGTCTGTTGGTTAAGTATGAAGCCTCGGGACTTTGACACATTTGTTGTCTGAGGCTTGCAGTACCTTTTAATGTTATGAAACACTGCTATCTACATTCATCTCGCCAAATTCTGTAGTAATGATAAATCTATGAACATTCATCAAGGTTTTTACCTGGAAGAGACAAATCTTACCTACTGACCTTTCAAGTTTCAACTTCTATCCTGCCCATTCCTTATTATAATACAATTCTTTATTACAATAATACAGAATACAGTATTGCAACTCAGAATACTTCTTAGCTGCCACTCTCTATTTCCATTCCCTTTACCAGAAGTTATTTTAGACAACAGTATTTTTATTTATCTGTCTTGCACATGAATGGATATTAGAATCACTTTAGATTTAGATTTAAGAACTTTAGATTTAGATTTAAGAACTTTAAAATATTACTTAAAATATACATTAAGCTTATCAGGTACTACAGTAATTCCCAACACCAACATTTAACAATGGCCAAAGTAAACACTAACCAGAGACATCTCAATTCCTTCTCTACTGAATAAACCAAAACTAAGAGCTGAGAAACAAAACAAACAGCACATCTGACAAAAGTTCTTCTAGTGCTACCTCTTTCAGAGATAATACAGCTTTTTCTAATAACGACAACTCAAACTGAAGATAATCCTTTATATATTTTGACAAGAGTGGTAAAGAGCCCAACTACATTAACAGCAGCTTCCTTGTCGTTGTACAGAAGGCAATGGGACATCAGTTTTTCTGATGTTTCCTCTGTACATTTCACTCCTGTAAGTTATTGTAAACTGCTATTTTTTTTTTTTCCTGTGTAAAGATTTCTATGTGATCAACACTGCACAGTCATTCCTTCTTTGAGTTAGTGTAGGAACAGAAGGGACATGTCAAAACACAAGTGTGAAATAAACTCATAACCTGTACAATCCAAAAGTCTAGAAGATGCTTTAGGGTTACGGGATATTTTTGGAACGTGAAAGAAGTGCTTTTTATTTTAGTATATGTTAATGAAGATTTAAGAAAGACCCAAAACCTTGCAAAGGAAAAAAAAAATAATCAGGCTTATATTTATTAACAGGGAGTTTAAAAAGACATCAGTCTTTTTAGGGTTACGGGATATTTTTGGAACGTGAAAGAAGTGCTTTTTATTTTAGTATATGTTAATGAAGATTTAAGAAAGACCCAAAACCTTGCAAAGGAAAAAAAAAATAATCAGGCTTATATTTATTAACAGGGAGTTTAAAAAGACATCAGTCTTCCATTACCATGGACCAGTGAAGTGAATGATCCTCTGTCACATACCATCAAGTCTCATAGCGCTGTAAAAATTCCACCTATTTCCTTGACAGTCTCAATTACATTGGAGCCATAACCACTCCTTTTCATTAGATGCAAAAGGCAATTTCAGAAATATTAAGATATTAGAGTGACAGACTAAAATAGACAGGTAAATAGTACCTTTGAATTAACAGCCTGCTGAGAGCGATACAAGACACTTTAAAATTCTTTCATGTCTGAGACAGGCAGAATGTGTAACCAATGCAATTTCTCATCTTGTTGATAATTCTACGAGAGATCATTTGGCTTACTATTCAAATGACTGAAATACTGTAAAATTTGCAAAATCTAAATCTTCAGGTAAAAGCAAGTCCTTGTCTCTCTATATATATACACTTTTTTTTTTTTTAAGTAACTGCTTGGTATTGAGCATTTTGCAGTCAGTATTGTTCTTAGAATCACAGAACAGAATCATAGAATCATTAAGATTGGAAAAGACCTTTAAGATCATCGAGTCCAACCGTCAACCGAACACCACTGTGCCCACTAAACCATGTCCCTAAGCACCTCATCTACACGTCTTTTAAATACTTCCAGGGATGGTGACTCAACCACGTCCCTGGGCAGCCTGGTCCAAGGTTTAACCACTCTTTCAGTAAAGAAATTTTTCCTCTTGTCAAAGTTCAAGTCCTTTAACCTTAACCTTCTACCTTTGTAACACTTCCCAAGACTTAACGCGACCCGCTTTCCAACTGTGATAAAGTATATGACCATCACTCCAACAAATAATAAGGGTTTTTTGCAAGACAGGGCAGCATTACTATGCCAGCATTATATATAATGCTTATCTGAAGCAAAGCATATCTTTTCAGATGATTTGTTAAAGCCAGTGAATGAACATCTAGCTTCAGAACTGAGAAGTTTTTCCACTGCAAGTCTATCTGAATGTTTAATAATTGCATAATAATACAGGAACAAAATAAATGATCAATGCAAAAACAGTGATGACTGATCTTTGCTGGTCTCTATCACTGACTTTATTTTTGTTTCCTTTTCCAGGATAATACTTTCAGACTGAAGTAGAATTGAATAATAAATTCAATGTAATGACCAATAACTGAAACATTAATCAGTGATATCATCAACCATACCAAACCCTCAGAGATTAAAATATAAATGTACTTCTGGTATAAAATGAAAAATATGTTACTGCAGCTCTGTTGGCTGATGTGCAGTATATTTTCTATTGCTAAACAGAACACGTCACACATTTTTTTTACTGGCATTCAGAAATAAAGGGGAGATCACTTAGAATGGTCTTGCTCCTTTAGTCTCATCCCTCCATAATGTTTATTACATTAGCTTTATGTCTTCATTTGATCAGGGCCTGAAGGTGTGATATGCTTACTGGCCAGTAATTAAAGTCACCGGCTTAAGTTATGAAAGATGTCATAAGACAGAGTAGCAAAGTTCAAAGGTTTATTGAAAGGCCTTGTCCCCTGTTCCTCTCCAAGTGCTGATGCTGGCAGGATGGTACCCCTACACACTGCTAAAAAGTTTTATTTTTTTATATTAGTAAACATCTACAAGACTTGTCAGCAGAACAAAAAAAAAAAAACAACTAACCCTGTTAATCTCATGGTGCCAGTGCCCAGGTAAACAGGTACAAGCAGCAGGCGCTGGAGGAGACTGCACACTCAAGAAGGCAGCACAGCTTCAGTGATACTTGGCCTTTTTTCCCCCCTTTTAAAACTTACCCACAATATGTAGTCTAAGGTAACTGTTTAAAATATTACAGAATCTTCAAGGAAAGTGTGTTTCTTCCTCCCCCCCCAAAAAAACCAACCTGAATTGTTACAAACCAAACTAATTTACATCCTACACAGCAGCTGTTTTGGTTTCACAGCTTCATCCAAAGAGACACCAAAGTCAGACCTGCAGGGCTCTTGTCTAACCTGTTAGTTTCAAAGCTATATTTAGTTTTAAATGATCTCCATGAACTGACCCAAAAATCCTGATATATGTTTCTCTATTCTGAGTCAGCCAAAAGCCTTGTGATAACATAAATCACTACCATGGGTGTAATTCCAGTCTTGGGACATTCTAAAGTCAAATACAGACTCTTGGAAGAAAACACAGAATTTCAAAGAGGAATTAAATTAATGGCTCTAAAACACTTTAAACCCAAAGTTTAAACAAGAGTTCAGTATGACATAAAAACGATTACAGAAGGATTCCCTTTACTGGGTCATATGATAGGTGACAAAATCTTCTTGGGAACAACTGTGGGAGTGATGATATATACATTTAATATTCAAATTGCCAAACACCTGTCAGTTCTTAATGTTTTAGATGAGGTTTAGATGAGTAAACAGTAGCATAAAAATGATAAGGTGACATGCCCAAGACACAGATCAGAGAAGAAGCCACAAGTAGGTCAAGGCTGGTCCCAATTCTGTCAACATTCACCTACTTTTCTTCGACTGCTTCAGAAAACAATAAACAATCCAAACCTAAAGAACATAAATGCTTTTCTCCTTCAGCAGGGGCAAAAGGAAAGCTGCAATTCAGATTATGGGCTTGGGTAAGTATATCAACGCCCTGCTAGCAACAGCACAGTGGAAGACCTTAATCCTGACTTTTCAAATACAATCAATGAGCAAATATGCTCAGAAAAGCACTTTGATACCTTGAGCTATCTATAATAACTTAAAAAACAAATAAAAGGTACTTTCCACTTCATAATTAAAAACTGCTTTTAGTTAAGCAGTTAGGTAGAGCTCTTATTCACTTGAATTTCATCAGGTGACCTATGGTAAAATAGATTAAAAAAAAAATATTTTTGCCTATCAGTATTGCTTTATGACATTCTCTGTTAGAATACTTATGCATACAGACTGACAGCATGCAGGATCTGTGCTAGTTGTTCTTTAGCCATTGACACAGAAGTATTCCACAGAACGTGCACTGAGACTCTCCGTCTCAAGAAGCAGTCTGGATCTATACGGAGAAGATAAAAGTCTTGCTCTGCCAGATCATAAATGGCAACTTTTAACGGCTTTAAGATTTAAACCCGAAAAGAATTCTAGCAGGTCTTAATTTCATATTCTTTTGTTCCAGTTCATGATCTGAATATTCACTTGTGAAGCAGCACTCAACAGAAGACTAACAATTCAGGACACTGTCACATGAATGCTAGTTCAAGCACAGTGGATGGGCTGCCACGATTGTGGCTGTGAAACTGCATCCTTAACCAAACGCAGGTCCTAAATTAAAACTGAGACTTTCAAATCAGATATTTACTATACTTGTCAGCAAGGATGAGGCATATAAAAAAACCTGAAAGTGTCATGGACAGTAACAGTGAATTCATTCGGTCAATTCAAAACAGTGAAAGGAATAAGGGACGAGGAAAAGCAGAGTTTTCCCTATCTAAATTAACAGCAATTATTATGTGGGAGCTTCTCTCCCCAACAATTTGAATTTAGACACAAAAATAAGGTAGATGCTAGTCATTACTCATTCTGTTCATTTCACTTTAAGAGCTGGGTATTTTTCTTGATACAACCTTAGGCTGGTTTTGTGTTTGGGTTTTTTTTTTTCATTTACATATGCTGAACTACAAGAAAACATAAACCATTAAACTCCATTGTCCTTTAACTGCACATCATGTTAACAAGATCAGTTTCCAGAATGATGACTTAGAGGACATGTGCCCTTAACAAAACTATTGGCAGATCTTCATTTTCCAAGATGTCACTTTCAGCCCGTGTCTATTCTTGTTTGTTCTGGATATGTCCTTGCAACTGAAATAGGAATCATGACTTGAAAAATGCTAATTGAATGGAAGGCTCCTCACTTTTGTTAGAAAAACAAAAAACAGCATCTCAATTTTTCTTGTATTGTTTTGACTGTCTTCATTATTTTTTTTAAATGTGCACGAAGAGTTAAGAGCTAGTTTGCAGATGCACCTTTCTAAACTGTTAGCCACAGCTCAAGCCAGATGCAGTAACTGTTGAAGTTAAGGCACGCTTGGACGCTAAGTACTCTATACAGTCTACATTTGTAACCTTGTGCAGTATTACATTACGCATATTAATTTTATGAATATCATGTCTTTCCATGATCTATTTGATCCATGTCCCTTCAGTCAGTCAGAACAATAACAAAGAATAATTTTGCTTCATCAACATACCCACAAGCTACAAATCAACATCAAGGAGGTCTGGTCTACAGGATTTCAAAAGCACTTGGGGAGAACACAGGAGAGTCAGAAAGCACTAAGAGATTCAGAAAATTCTCTTCTTCATTTCACCTGAAAACACTAGCCTAGGAATTGGTAAAATTAAGAAAGATGGATTGCAAGCAGTCTGGGAATAACTGACACATTCTCTTCCTTCTTCTGTAAAGCTTACCTGCAAGATATTCTCCCTCCAAATAAGAGATCTGAAGTAAATGAGCCAACAAGAATTTACAGAAACATCCAAAGAAAAGTTATATTGCTATACGAGAACAGCCTTTTTAACGATGCTTTTGTTCTGCTTACTATGTAATCTCTGGGGGGGGGGAAACAGCTCTTATTTAGGGCTTTCAAATAGTTTCATATCGGTTGTCAAGGGCCTTTAAAAACGAAGGCAGAAGGAAGCCAAAAAGGTACTCTGTTAAAAGACAGAAAGACATACACTTCTATTCAGAAGTCAGCACACTGTGAGCTTCCACTCCAGACAGAAGTGCCATACATAAATGAAAAGGGTTCAAAATGGACCGTGATATAACTTTTCCTGTATTTCCTGTAATAAATCTTAAGCTATTAATCAGGAACAAAAACAGTTAAAAGAAAAATAAAATGGTTTTAAGTGAAACAAAGTCCACTGACCCAGACCACATGCCAGACTCACTCCTTCCTAATCTACAACTAGATTGGCTTTCAAGTCTCATTTGCAGAGCTCAACAAGTGCTAGCCCAGATCTTAGCAATTACTCCACATGAAGAAGATTGCTCATTTCTGAAAATTGCTGCTACCTTTATGGAATAAGTTTTGCTATTCATAGACAAATATTCTTCGACAGTTACAAGAATTTATATTAAATAAAATAATAAAACGCATTATCTGAAATTAAAACCCTATGCACACTTTCAAGAGAGAAGGGAAAGTCAGTAGCTTTTCAGAAAAAACCTAATAATGTAGATCAAAGCCAGAATAACTACTTGACCATCAGTTCAGTACCATCCTCAGTTTTATTGCTCCCATTAAGCAAAGGCTCTATTCTGACACTACATTTAGCTTACAAAATGAAGAAAACTATAAGAGCACCGCCTGGTGGTGCCAGAATAATGAAGAAAAGTATTGCCATGAAACCAGGAATAGATTTAGGATGAAAATTTGGAATAGCACCATTCCAAAATGACCAGGAAAATAAACCACCAGTTTCTCCAGTGACCAATTTTTTTCCACCTATTAAAATGTATTTGCATATGAAAGAGAATGGGGAAAAGAAAATCCTTCTCTGGAGTCCAAGGATTCCTACATTTCCCAGTATATTTTACTTTTCCACAAAATTTCCTGCAAGGGTTCTTGAACAGAAAGCTTTGAATTTATTTTTTTCAAATTACACATAAATACCTTCATACCATGTTCTAAGAAAATGAAAGAAATAACAGAAGATAATTTATCAAAGTACATATTCTACAAAATTATTCTGCTATAACCATTCTGGTGTTATATCCAACATCATAAACAGCATAAAAATTCCACTCACACACATATGCTTCCAAGCCTTTATAGAAAAACACCACATCAGGAAATTAAAGAATGATACTACTAGGACACACTGATTCTGCTACAGCCCTCATGATTAAAGCTCAAATTCTTACTAAGCACTTTTAAACACTGTACAGGGCCATGTTCCAAAGTCAGCCATAGCCATGGAAGTTATTTAATATCAAGGCTGATATAAGTCTGCCTTCATTTATCCATCACTCTCACATAACAGAAGATGATAACGCTTTAAGTATTAAAACAAAGTCCAGATTGCGCTGGTATTTTCGTGTATTGAACAGCAATGTGTTTTGGTAAAAGGCTGTATTCACCCAATGCAGTTTGTCTAGTCTCCTGTTCCCTCTTCTCCAGCGTTGTACTTGCACCATGTTGTATGCACTCACACATCACACACCTGAGTTCAGTTGAACACAACTGTCATTTCTTCCATGATTACTGAAACTCCCAGTAGGCAATTTGTAGCAAAACTATGGAACTCTGAAACCTAGAAAAATGTGCTGACAATTTCATTGATCAAGGCTCTCGGCGTACTCTACAATATATAATCAAATATTAAAAGTATCAGTACCTTAACAACTTTAATATATTACACTTTGGCCAAGTTAGGGCATTTCTGACCATAGGCGAGTTGGGGATTTCCCTAAAAGATACTCAGTTCTGTGATCTACATGCTTGAATCACAAGTATTTGCACACGTCTTACATCCACAGGCCAGTCTACAGCCTATTCATACAGCATATATGACATACTAAGGAATGCCAAATGTTTCCTAGAGCAATGACTTTGCTCTTTTCCAGGTTACTGCTACAATGCACTATGGATGGAGCTCTAGTGATTTCCACAGAGGAGCAGTATTGATTTTCTACAATTTAGCCCTCGTATCTAAACACTATTGTCTTCATTTAAACACGCTGTTGATAAGCTGCACTTCACACAAAGTACCACAGACAATACTGGAAAATAAGAAAAAGGAGTGGAAGTGATGAAAAGGACAGTCAGAACACAGTGGGGGGGGGAAAAGTAAAGAAAATATGTTACCTATGTGTTTGTTTTTTTAAAAAGCATGGCTTACTGCTACAACATCATTAATTTTCATAACCTCTCTGTATTTAGACAGCAGATAATTGCTATGGTTTGTACCACCTTTAGCTACCACTCTACTCACTACCCATCCCATCCACTACCACTCGCATTCACTTTTTCCTTGTTACTGCTTGTTACGGTCAAATACTATTATCAATAAATAAATGCATTAACGACTTAAGCCTCTATCCTTTACATACATATTTGTACTGCCTGTCATAAGCCACTTTCATTTAAGCATCTACTACCTCACTCAGGGGTCTACTTTTAGAAAATTGGATGTAATAGTTAGCTTGACTCACAATAAAGCAAAACTTACAGCATCTACTATGTGATGTATTTTCAAGTTGTAACACTGGGGCTTTGTCCATTCCGACTGCACTTAACTGTTTGTAGAACAGCTGAACACATCCACATTAGACAACCTGAAGAGCTATAAAGCTTCTTCCTGTGTTTGAAAACCAACGTGCACTATTCCAGCCCAGACAAGGTAACTGTCATCTTTGTCTTGCATCTGTCACTGATGACATTTCTCACAGTTCTGGCCCCGGCCAATGGGATATTTCACATGCAGCAGGGATTCTCCCATTTCCTCCATCCTGCATTTCCAGTTAAACCATCCACATCCCAAGTCTCTCCTCCTAGAAGCTCCCACTCTCCAGCTCCACGGGCTTCTGCTCCCATCCATCTCCAGCAGACACATCACCATACGCTGTTATTTCCATAACTGGTAACAGGGGAGGAGATCGATACAACGTCAAACTCAACGGTTTACACCAGGACTAATGAGTCTGTTTACTAGTGTAATTCACACTAAAGCCACATTACCTAAAAACATTATTTATTACTTTAAGAATTTCCCAACTCTGCAGGTAATTTAGGACAGACTCAAACTGGCATAAATCCAAGCTACAGCTTGGAAACTGAGACTATATTTTGTTTACAGAAAGCGATTATATCATTGTAAATACCTGGTACTAAGCAATAGAGAACATAGTCATTGATCACAGCCATTAAATAATCTATTACAGAAATTTAAAATGAACATCAGCTATTAAGTAAGTACCACGCATACTACACACTTGAATTTCAGAAACAAAATCCAAACATTTTCAGATAGATTACTCTTGTAATAATATTTATAACTTAATCTTTAATCAAGTGCTTACTCTTAGATTCTAAAGGTTACAGAGGAAATTGCAGTAACTGAGCCAAGCTTCTTTGTATTGAATTCTTTTGACCAGAAATAAATGGGTTTACAGTAAACCCTAGAAGCTGTTCTGAGTACAGATCCTACTTTTTACATTACTTCTCATATTCCAGAAGGATTTTAAAATCTAAGTTGTCCCTGTATCATCTTATTCTCCGTTCCAAGGACTTTCATTTTTCAACGAATTCAACAAAGTAGCCAATTCTACTCTCAGGAAATCTCCAGAGTTAGGAAATAAGCACAGAAATCAGACTAACAGAAATCTAAACACAGCAGAGGTATAACCAACAAAGGTAGAAAAAAAAAAATTTATTCTTTGTCTCAGTTGAAATTCTATTTGGACCAGTTAGAACAGTCCTATAACATATTCTTGCTACTAGCAAGTAATTAACATTGCTTCAGCATACCTTATACCAAGTACTGCATGAGAATACAAGTGTTACCAAGCAATTGTGAGCACCGGAATGGTTATAGGGGTGGCCACCACATAGTCAGCATGGAGAACCTTTGTTAGACCAAGCAGAATACAGATGTAAACCGATTAAATGTTGCAACCCAGCTGCACACTCCACCCAACTAAATTATCCCCGGATCATGCAAGAAGATTGTAGCATTCCCTATGTGCCATTTCAATCTTTCAAAAATAGAGAGGGGAAAATTTTTCACATTCTGTGTAAAAAGAGAACTCGCCTGCTCCACTGCAACTTTTCTTATTAAGAAACCAAAGGCACGCTGTGCTCAGGTAACCAAAACTTCCATATAAAAAAACCTGGGAGCTAGACCTTGGTACACAAAATCTAGTAGTAAAGCTACTGTTTAGTGTTTGCTTACAAACAACTCAGACAAACAGGACTTCAAAAGCTAACCCTCAAATACAGAACAGATGGGTCTACTTACATACAGGAGCCTACAGATATAGTTTAACCTGAAATACAGCATTATTCCCCCAAACATCTCCCTCCATCGTAAAACTCTTATTAAGCCAACTTCTCAATTCTCTTATTTTCTAACACTTAAATTACAGTTCTTTGTAGATTTTTTTAATATGCCATTTTAAAAAACATTACCAATTATATTAACAAATTATTGTTCCTTTTAATAAACACAAATTCAGTTCAAGTAAGCTCTATACAACTTCGAGCTAGCTCTTCTCATATGAAAAGCTGAATGTTACACATTCCAGACTAGAAGGCAGAACTTTCCAGAGGATTAAAGATACATGAGACCCAGATACAACCATTACAAGTCATCATAAAACACTTCAAACATATCCCAAAGGCTTCCTTCTACTTTACCTGCCCAAAGCTATTTTCACTCTCAATCCCATTGTTCCCCCAAGAAATCAAGCAGCCTAGCGACATCAAGCAGCCTCATACAACATGCACACTTGTTACTTGCCTTTATTTACTACTCTGTTTGATCATATACAACTGGTACGAATGCTTACACCTTCACCCATTTATAAACACTAAAGGCATTTGTGTTTTTGGATTAGTGAACTCGACAATTTAAACACTCTCTTAAAAAAAAGGTGAAAAAGCATGGGTGGGGGGGGGAAGAGGGGAAAAGAACATCTGAAATATGTCTTCCGAAAAATCAGTATTAGATTGTAGATCCAGTCACAAGCTGTTCCGCTTTAACATTTGTGGAATTCAAGAGGAAAGAGAAAACACTGAATGCTACCACAATCTAACTGTATTATCAGCATACAGTTGTATGTGGATACAAACAACATCAAGATTTGCAGGTACTGCAGAACAGCATGCATTTCAAGTGACCTGTGAAATGCTGACCTTGGCATAATTTACAGTGAACTAATTTACCCAAAATGGTTCTCGCCCAACTTTGAGGAAGAAAAATGTTACCCACATTCCTTCCTTCTTGCATCATCTTATAAGACAATAATGAACAATCTAGTATATTACTTAGATAGAATTTTAGAATTTCACCTAATCCCCATGGTCTAATTTAAATGCAAGGAATTACTATAACCATTTCATTTAATTCAGCACATTTGGGGAATAGTAATTTAAATGTTAACAGAAATTTTCTTTTCATGAAATTTGAAAAAAAAAACCCACCCCCCACTTAAGCATGTAAGTTTTGCAAAATTTCCCATATTAAAAAAACTGAGTAAGGTCATTATTCTACTATATTTCTTCACAAATACAGTCAGAATCCAATTTAGAAAGCAATCCTTTAAAAAATACTGACATAGCGATTAAAGATAATCACCTGCAGATCCTTAAATTGTGATGGTAAGTGTGAAACACAATACACACTCTGCTCCGTAATGTGCCCATTGCCAGTATTGCCTCTTTTGCCTTAGGCATCCTCACGGTTTCCTCCAAGAAACAACTGGATAAAAACGACTTAGCCTCTTTCTTAGGAAATCACTGCCGATCTGCATCAGACACCCCAGACAACAGAAAAACTCACTGAAGTATAACACAAAAAGCAGAAAACCAAAAAAGCCAGTATCCAGTGCAGTGCTCCTGTCTGGAATGGTTCTGTCCGGCACCCGCAGCCCGTTCGAGACAGGCTACTAGTAGTAAAGAGACTCTACCCAGCTGGACAACGAAAGGTGACACTGTTTAAAAAATGTCATCCATAAGACGTCAGGCAATTATAATGACATTTATACCACAGCTTCTAACGGAAAGTGTTTGCATACTGGAACTAGAAAGAACTAAACAGCGGTAATCTTTTCGAACTGGAAATTTCTGTTCACATTTTTCTGTTCCAGTCTATGCAGACAAACCAGATGCATCATTTGAATGGAAAAGCTTCATATTTACCTAGACAAGTGAAGATCATCAGCAATGCTGAACACAACAGTCAACACAGACAGCCAAGTCCTCCAAATACCCTGGAAGGATTTTTTTTTTTAAACTATTTCTGACCATTTTATTTATTAATTTTAAACATTTTTGTTGCCCATTACTAAAAGCAAATTTCACTACACCAAAAATCAACAGATCACTTTGTAGATGCTTTCCACTCTCAAGAAAAACCCTGAGTTATATTCTTGATTAGTACTGTTGTTGCATCTTTGCCAGCTGTAATATCAGTACTTTAAAAGGCTCTTTGGATTTATCTTGGATTTGCTTAGTTTGACTGTTTTGTAGGGATCTTCTCTCTGGATAACATTATGGGTGTGGATTACTCCTTCCAGAGCCTCTTTATCCAATTCTGGTGGATATTCTGTTCCATCTACCGGAGATATCACTTCCTGCTTACAGTTCTCCATTTATGCTCAGTCTCATTCACAATGAGAGCTCCAGGATTAACTTCAGAGTCCTTTTGTGTTTTTTTGATCAATAACAAAAAAGTCATTTTAGACTAATACAAAATGTCAGATGATCTAGTTCAAAGCAAAGCAAACAATTGTCCATCTAAAGGCTAATTAACATGAGACATTTTCCTACTGTTCAAGTACTGTCTTCCACTAACGGGTGAGTTTTGAGGGACTGGAAAAAGATCACGATACAAACAGCTTTAGCTTAGGAAAAAATCTCTCACACCAAAAGTCTTAAAGGGTTTCATCAAACAAATATTCATAATTCAGCTTTTTCTAAACTTTTCATGCTTACCAGACTGGACTTTTGCATTATTATTTGCATTAACTATGCAAAACATCACCGTGGTTCGCAGCAATATCAGACATCAGAAGGGGAACTTACCCTGCCATTATTCATACCTTTTTTGTAACATTTTTTTTCCCCTAATATACATTCTAGCAATTTTGTGCAAAACAAATTATCTATATTGCATACTTGCTCAGCATGACACGTTCCTTTAAAGTAACAGTTAGGAGATTATCGGTTTATCCTGGAAACATCTTTCCTACTGCTGTGCTTAGCATCAGTAGAGTGATAAAACCCTCTTAAAATAGTTCTAGGGTCCAGGCAACAATCAATTGTATGCAATATTCTTTCGATTTTTATTTAGCAATGACTTTAGTGATTTCAGGCCTTTGAAGGCCAGGAATGAACGGTGGATTTAGGCTAAATTATTTCTGCCTTCAAAAGTTATGGCAGCCTGTACATAATGTCCTATCTCAACATCAACAGCCAAACTACTTGGAATGTTATACTGCTGTTTGACTTTCTGAATAAAAAGTATTAGAAGCAAACACATTAAAAACCACACTGCAATTTAAAATTGTGTAAATCAGGACTTTAAAAAAAAAAAAAGAATTCATATACTTTTTTCTATTCTCATTTGTAACAGATTTCCCACAGAGATGCCTTTTAACATAGTTGTGATAATAATAAAACAGATTGCTTGATTTCACAATCTTTGATGAATAACTTTTCAAAATTAGAGACACAGGGGAGTGGATATATCCCAACAAACAAGACATTTTCATAAAATTTCAGCAGCAGTGTTAACAGCTTGAACCAGCAACAAAAGTAATTATTTCCTCTCTACCTCCACAGAAGTTGCAGTTCCTCTTCACTGGTCTAGGAATCCGGCATGAAAACAGCATGAGTGCCTCTTGCAGAGGTCTTAAGGCTTTACCCCTCACTCCAAAACCTAGGAGCCTTGGCAGGTTCAATGCATTTTCATAAAATTTCAGCAGCAGTGTTAACAGCTTGAACCAGCAACAAAAGTAATTATTTCCTCTCTACCTCCACAGAAGTTGCAGTTCCTCTTCACTGGTCTAGGAATCCGGCATGAAAACAGCATGAGTGCCTCTTGCAGAGGTCTTAAGGCTTTACCCCTCACTCCAAAACCTAGGAGCCTTGGCAGGTTCAATGGTTATTTATTATTATTATTATTTATTATTATTATTATTAAGAATCCCACCAGTAGCATGTTTATTATTATTATTATTATTATTATTAAGAATCCCACCAGATGGCAGTAGCATGTCTCCCCAGCAAAACGGGGAGCACTTCTGCAAAGGACAGCTCCTTATTCTTAGAATATACACAGAACTTCTAAAAATCAGATAGACAATTTGAAACATGGGGCACAAACAGAGTTTGTCGCTGAAACAAAAATCCGGATTTTTTTCAACACTTTGAGAATGTGTTAACAGTGAATACTTAAAGAGCAAATTGCTCTGTTTTCAGCAAATTGGGTACGCAACTTGGTTCGTGGCAATTTGCCAAACTAGAGCGCAGTTAAGCAAATCTGCAGAACCAGGGGGAAGGTACTTACACATCTTTTCCTGCTTCAGCAACTTCCCCCCCCACCCCGCTTTTGTCACAGTTCAGAAACACCAAGCTTTGGTATTGCATTAATATGCACATCTTTATGTTAAAGCACAATGAAAACGGATAAATATAGCAATTTAATGCCGATTGTTCGAGAGATTCTTTTCTACTTTGCCAGCTTGGGTTCAGTTCACTTTAAAATCTACATGTAGTCAAAGGACGTGCCGTGCCAAGGACAGTTGATTTCAAACGTAATGGGGACTAGATGAGCAAGGATACAGTTTGTGTATACAAATACTAGCGGCAGCAACACAAGTGTGCATGAGTTAATAATGAAAATGCTGAAGCACAATGCTTTGGCTCTTCATGAGTGAAAAACTTCAGCAGCACATTAGCTACCCCAAAACATCATAAAGTACCAGACAAATGAACTAATGACAAATGCTAATTCGACTGCCAAGTCAAAATCTCTCTCGGTAAGCTAATGGGAAACTCAATACCACACGATACCGATTACTTATTTGATGAGCTAAACTTAACTGCAGGGTAAGTTGTGTCTTTCTAGACAATGCAATGACACATCTGAGTAGCAAGATGAAAGACTACTACTTCAAATACTCAAACTGTCTGCAGAATAACATCCATTTCCCTCAGAACTACAGATACGAACTTTTCAGTTATCTATCAGTGCCAATACATGCTCAGAAACAGATAAGCAACAGAATCCTTATTCAAGATTAGCTTAGGCCTTATGTTACTGAAAATTCTGTGTTACGCTTGTACCGAAGTATACATTTTTCACGTCTAAGTCAACTTAAACTATAAACATCCAAATCAATGTTTATGTTCAGTTGCATTCTCTCACATGGCTAAAATTAAATTACACAGGCATTCCTTCACGTTTTGAATGAAATCTAAAATTCAGTTTAATTATTGCTTACAGGCTCTTAAATTCAGTCTGCATTCACTTGAGAAGTTAATATGAAATGCCAAGACCCTTAACAGTGACCACCGAATTCAAATACATGTGAGCAAAGAGGAACTGAATTTCAGCCAATTACATTCTCAGTCTGCGTAGCCTTACAGCTTTACCAAAGGAAACCTGACCTCCAAGCTTCTGCTTTTATTTTATTCAACAACCTCCCTCCTCTTTTTTTTTTTTTTTTTTTTTAAGCTGTTTTTATCTTGAAGTAAAAGCTGTAGTTAGAACTTTGCAAGCATAGTCCCACTAGTGGCAATTCCTGCTTGCGTGGACGCAGTTGCACGGCCAGGGGTCTTGGGATGGGTGGACACTTTTGGCACCATTCTACCCGACGTCAGTCAAGAGCAGACCCTTCTTCTTTCTACACTTCTTTTTTTCCCTCAGCATTCTTAATGATGTTATATTTAAATATGCAAGCTTGACCTTTTATTCTACTGAATATTATGAAAGCAGATCTGTCTGTGCACCTTATTTTTTGGCAAATAAAACTGAGAAAATAAAGACCTAGGAAATATATACAGGTAAACAAAATGCTTGTAGAAACGATAACAAGGTCTGATCTTAGATAACAATCTAAATTTAAGCAAGCCGGTAACAATTAAGTTAAAAAAACTCCACACTTTATCAGAAAAAAATATATGAACAGATGGAAATAATCTTTAGATGATTTTTTACAGCAGATTTCTTGTCAGTTTTCATTCTTGGATATCGACTTTTTTATACTGTACCATGGCAAGATCACAGCAGTGCTAACTGTACAACAGCACCCTTCTGACTTTGAAAACTTCAGCATTTAAATTAACTCCCTAGGCCTTCTGAATTAAGGGACACAAGATCAACTGTAACATTAACCTACACCTAGTTCGAGCAGCATGCTCAGCCTTCTTAGAAAACACGATTTTATTACAAACACTGGTCTGGTTATGAGTGACCAACTTTTAAGGGCTGGGACAAAGGAGTAACGTGTCTTGCTCTTCTGAGGCCTGTCCTGCAAAGCACTTTGCCACCATATGCCGGTGCAGACTACAACCCCAGTCACACACTACTTCTATCTCAGTAAAATTAAAGCACGGACAGTACCTAAAGCAAAATTCCTTAAGCACCACAGAACGCCTTGCCGACTGAATGCTGTGGAAAGTTCTGCAGGGAGACGACGCAGTCGCACACTTCAAACTTTGTGTTTGTGACACAGGAAGTGTGCTGCAACACGCCTGCTCTCAAAAACACCACCGAGGCACCCTTCGTGTTTCTAAAGAACATTTCAGAATACGGCAAACTGACAACCATTTACTAAAAAAAAAAAAAACCCAAAAAAATATCATGCCAGCTTTGCTTCAGTGATCCTGAAGGGCAATAATTACATACATTATATTAAGGTGGTCACAAAATATATTAGAAGAGATTACGCTCCACTGACAGAATCCTCTGAAATAGCGGCTGGGGGAATAAAAGGACTGTAGGCAGTACTACAGTAAGACAGAAAATCCCATTTACATTTATGAGAGGAGAGCAAAGTTCAGATATTCTGTTTCAGGTAGCATATAGCATACTACCGCAGGTCAAACAGTCTCCTAGACAAAGATCTTGACAGGTGACTGAAGAAGGAAGACATTTTCATACGCTTTTAATTTCTAACTCTTAAGTCAGGTCAAAACATATATTCTAATGCTCATTTGTTAACCTGAAACTTTAGGAAGCACAGCCTAGCTACACAACATACATATTCTAATAAAATGCGTAGAAGGTATATAAACATGTTGCATTTGTCTCAGAAGAGACTGATGATGTGGCCTGTTAGTCAGAGGTTGCTCTTCACCATTCTAAACCTCGTTCTGCCGACAAAGACAAGTGAAGCCAACTTTCTAAGAACAGAGAAGAACCAGTAAAAAAATGCGTAGTAAGCAGCTTTCTTGTATTCTGATTCAAATGACAAAAACAAGAATGAATTATGATCTGGTAAAAAATGAAAAGGAAAAAATCGGTTCAGTTTTTTTTCTTTACTCACCAGACAACACCAAAGGCTCCATATCCAATAGGTCTGTCCGGCTCAATATCCAGTTGCTGTTGTGGATGTTGTGAGTGCTGATGATGGTGCGCTTTAACTGCAGCAGCTGCTGCAGCTTGTACCTGAGCTGGGGCTGCTGCAGCTGGTCCAGGGGCCTGACCCGGTGCCGGTGATGGGAAATATGGCTGCTGCTGCCCTGGGTTTAACATTGCCGCGGCGCCGCAGCTGCTGCGGCCGCAGCTGCCGAAGAGGCATGCTGCTGTACGGGATGTACCGCAGCTGCAGAGCCTGGATGCAAGTGATGTTGAGGGTGGTGGTGGTGATGGAGGTGAGGAGGAGGGAGGTGAGGAAGGTGGTGGTGATGGTGGTGGTGGTGACCTGCTGCTGCTGCAGACGTACCTCCATTGTAAGCCGCCATCATTTTTGCGTTGGCTGTTGTGCCACAAAGAGACATTCAAAAAAATGCCCTTTGATTGGATAACAACTGGGTCAAGCTGTCATTTGGCCATAAAAATGAAATCTGCTACACTTTAAAAGAAGTTGGGTTTCATCATACACGGCCCACCTTTAAAAACATTGAGCTCAACTGGCCTTATCTCTTCACGAAGCCAGACAATTTGGAGAATCTCTTCATGTGTGCGTGAGCCAGAGTGCGCGAACCCTCTTCCCCCAAGAGTCCAGCTGTGGTTGGCTACTGAAACTCCATCCTTGGGCAACTGGGTCGGGTTTTGTTTGGTTTTTTCCTTCACTTTTTTTTTTTTGTTGTTGTTGTAATAAAAAAGAAATACAGTGATCAATCCCCCTTCCCTCCAGAAGGAGGATTTGGAGTCTCTCCCCCGGAATACCCTGAGAGGACTGACAAGCCTACCCCTTCCATTCCCACATCCTCTCCATTTATCTCCTGGAAACCTCCCTGAGCGCCCAGGCACCTCCTACATAGCTCCCTCCTTTCAGACACCTGCTCCCTCAAATACAGCAAAAAAAAAAAACTTGGGAGTTTGCAACTTTTCCTTGAAGGCCTGAAACACACACAAGCACCCAGAAAAGGGGAAGAGGGACGGAAGGCGTGAGGGGAGGAGGGCGAGGGCGAGGAGGGGGAGGGCGAAAGGGGGCGAAAAGAGGGTAAAAACAGACGGAGGAAGGGAAGGGGACGGGGCAGAAAAGAAAACAAGGGAGGAACGAGAGGGAGAAGGGGCGAGGGGAAAAATGGGAGCGGGGAAAGTGACAAATGAATGACAGGGAAGAGCGCGGGGCCGGGGGATAAA
>NW_008795131.1:5315542-5357054 GCF_000699145.1 Aptenodytes forsteri | reverse complement strand
CATAGGACTCGGCCGCTGCAGAGACCGCCTGACTCGGTCCCGCCCCCTTGACCCCCACCGCCCAATCACCGCGCGCCTCCGCGCCCAGAGCTGGCGAGACCCCGCGAGATTCCCTCACCTCATACAACCCTCACCTCGGGTGGCCCCGCCTTCTTCGCTTTTCCTGCCAATCACATGGTGCCGCTCCAGCCTGCTGGCCAATTGACTCTCTCCCTAAGCCGAGTCCCGCCCCCAAGACCTGCCTTTTGCCCAATCGCAGCCTCCTATCCGATCCAATTAGCCAATGAGGAGAAACGAAAGCCCGAAAAGGGGTTACTGGGCCAATAGTACTCGGAGGCGAGGCGGCGCTGTGATTGACAGCTCTCCTCACGAGTGATTAGCGGCGATGGGCGTTAAAGGAGCCGTTGTTCTTCAAATCGCGCCGCGAGGGGCCGTGTGACGCACAAGGAAGACGCTGCGGCGCCCGTCTGCGGGGGGGCAGCCGGCCAATGGGAGGTGGGCAGCCGGCTGATGAGCGGTGGGCGCTGAGGGGTGGCGGCGGGAAGCGGAGCGGGAGCTGGGGTGAGGGCCGGGGGGAGCGCCGCTGCGCTCGGGGGGGCCCTGTGCTCGCTGTCCGCTATCGTGGCTCTCCCGGGGCCCTCTGGCCGGCCGCCCCCGGGGCGGCGGCGGTGGGGCCCCCAGGGCTGTGCTGGCTCCGGGGTGAGCCGGCTCTCCTCCCCGCCCAGGGCCGAGCAAGGGAAGAGGAGCTCGGTTTCCTGAGGTAGATGTTTTTGCCTCAGCCCCGCTCTCCAGAGGAAGGTGATTACTAAAGCTGTCTTTCACAAAAGAAGCTTGCCTGACTCAGCTAACGGAAAGGCGAATGTGCTTTAAAGACGGGGGCTGGCCTCGAAATTGGGGGGGGGCGTGTTTTGGGGTTTTTTTTTGGTTTTTTGCTTCGATTTGAAGACCAGCAGGTAAAGCTTGAAGGCTTTACCTTAAAGGCTTGAAGCAGGTGAGACAGGGGAAAGTGCGGAGGGCTGGCACTGAGGGCCTGAGCCTCGTCTGTAGGCTCCAGAAGCAGGTGGAAAGGACGGTGTCGCGCTGTGGGATGAGCGTCCCTCTTCCCTTCCATCAGGAGGAAAAAAAATCAGAGGTTTTGGATCTTATCAGCAGATAGCTAGCAGCAGATACTATAGCCAACTCTCCTCTAAGCCTGTTTTTCTGAGGCTTGCTGCAGCATGCTCATTAACACGCTCAGAAGTTACGTTTCAGATGTGAAGTACGTGTTAACCCAGGACCAAAATACTTTTTGCCGTTTGTTGTTTTAGTTCACTTACGCCGTTAATCTGCATGCTTGGGGAATGCAGTGTGGTTCTTTAAAGCACAAGTCTTCCCTAAAACATAGAGATGAATAAAAATTTGATAGTTTTAACACTTTCCACTTTCTTGTGTGACTATTAATCGTAACTAGGAGTTTTCTGAAGTAGAACTATTAATTAGATATCAGAGCCTTACCCATGATGATAGCAGAGTTAAATTAACTGTGATGGTGATAAAGAGGTTCCTTCATATGATTAAATTGGGTGAGCAGTTCCAGAGGAAATAAATGACTGATGGTGAATCTGTATGTGCCCCTGTTACGGGTGAGCTGACAGCCTTTCCTTCTCTGCATCTGGCTCCTGTCTGAACAGAGGAAAAATGACTAGCAGAACTATAATAGTACCACTGCATTGCTGAAGTTTTACCAACAAATCCCTCATGGTACAATATCAAGTACTGTGATCTGTCTTTTCTGTATGTCTAAAAACTGAACCACATGATTGGACTTCTATACAGCATGGGGGGAAGGAGACTATAAGTGTGAAAGCTTGTTGCAATTCCTAAAACTTGAGTGCAAAATCTTTTTAAGAATGGGTTTTGTATACTTTTTGTCTGCTCTTTGAGAATGTAAACAAGAAAAGTCTTGCAGGAATTAAGACAAGTTTCTTTGTTAAAACTGTTTCTGTTGCATTTTGAAATGTTGTTAGCTAATATTCCAGTCTGGAATTATAGTAGAGTTTTGCTATCATGTCACAGTTGGGGTTTTGTTTTTTTTTTTTTTAAAAGTAAGCAAGAGTAGATTTGGTTTACAGCAGTTTTATAATATTACGTATTGGAAGAAGAGACAGAATACTTGTTTAGAACTTGTAATTCTAGCTGTCTGTTTGAAGTTTTCATTGAAGTTGATAACAAACTGCTAATGTGAATATGAATATGGCACGCACCAAGGATTCTTTTGGTCTCTGCTTCCCCTCAAGCTCTGGAGAGGTACGGTGTGGTGTGTGGGACAATGGAAGGAAGTGGATACAAAGTAGGTTGGGTGGGCCTGGGCATAGGGGAGTGCTGTGAGGACTGGAAGGCTTTTAAAACTCCCACACTTTTTCATTATAGACTTTTTTTTTCTTTCTCTTATTGCAAAATCTTTCCAAGTAGTAATATTGAGCAATTGCCTAATAATCATTGTATGGAAACTTGGGTTCTAAATGTATTTGCAGATTAATGTCTCAGTGGCATTATTCAGGTCCAAATATAGAATGTCATCTTAATTTTTTTTTTGTCAGGTACATTACTGAGTTAATTGGTTTGCATGTCTTTAAACAATTGATTTTCAGTAGAGTTTAAGTTTTACTGGTGTATTTGCTGAAAGTCAGTCATCTTCAACTGCACATTGGGAAGAAAAGGGAAGGAAGAAATTATTTATCTTGCTCTTGCCACTGGACTATAGTTGAATTTATGGTCATAAACAAAGTGTTCAGTGATATGGAAAAAGTCAACCTGTTTCTAGCATAAACTGAAAGTCTTGTAATGACCGCTTATTGAGAAGTGTTCATAGGCATGTGCAGTTCTGGTGACTAATTTAGGAGCCTAATCTCTGCAGGCTCCTTATTGTTAAAGGGTAAAGAGGGTATACTGTGTTGCTGTCTGGAGGAGTCTAATTTAGGTGTGTCCAGACATCACCTTAACATTTCATTCCCCGTGGACTATATGGAGCCTTTGGAGAGAAGCTTCTGAACAGCAATGTTTAATATTAAGCAGGGTGTTTTCACCTACTCATTTTTGCAGTGGATAGGGAATAATTCAGGCCTAGGTCTCTGGTAGCATATTTTAAAGCTTTGTGTAGCCATCTCCCCTGGCGCAGCTTGTGTCCCTGAGAACCTGTTCTTTCAAGTATTGTGCTTGTGAAAAGATGGGAATTGGATCCACTTCTCATTAGTGTTTAAAGCATCTGTTTACGCTTCCTCATGAGCAAACCAATTGCCAATTAACCTGAGGGAAGTACCAGCTGAAGCTCATGTTGTTTCTTTATCCTTATTATTTTAAGGAAGGATCAACATAATGGGGATTGTACTCAGCACCTTTGCCATGGTTGAGGATGTTACATATGTGCAGCTTT
The DNA here is from genome assembly GCF_000699145.1 of Aptenodytes forsteri. Lineage (NCBI taxonomy): Eukaryota > Metazoa > Chordata > Aves > Sphenisciformes > Spheniscidae > Aptenodytes > Aptenodytes forsteri. The sequence continues at coordinate 5,353,642 of NW_008795131.1, read as the reverse complement.
CCATTGCAAGTATCACATGGTGCATTACAATATCATGAATGGTTGCCTGTATTTTTATGAAAAACAGACTTCTTTAGAGAATAATACCACAGGTAAACTGTTGAAAAAGTTTTGTATTTTTTGATGCCCCTTTTCTTTATGGTTATCATCAAACACCAACCATCTCAAGTTTTTGGATAGAGGTTATCTTTAGTAAATCTCAAAGAAAAAAGGAACCAGTTCCATCAGCGCAGACAGCCTTCAGTCTGACTGCTTGCTTTATTGCCACCAAGTGATCTGGGGCAACTCCTAGGTCCACTATTTGGTGAGTAGGGTTAGTTGCCTGAACCAGAACATTACATCCAGCATAAAGAGTTTCTCCCCACACACCTTTGTCTAAACGTACTGACTTCCTATTGATTTGTCATATAACCTTTATAAGCTTTAGCGAATCAAATACATGGTGACTTCATTTTTGGCTGTAGATTAGTAAATAAATGTCTTGTCTTAGAAACACTCTAAATGTGTTGTTAGACACTGTCACATATAGATTAATTTTCAGCAGTGAGAGCAAAAGAAATGAACTGGGTTGCAGTCCTGGCATTGTGAGCAGTTTTCCTCACAGCTCTTGACTGGACTACTACAAACCATGCTTTCCAATTTCCATGTCTGTAAAGTGTAAGTAAAATCTGGGAGCCACTTTTTTATTTATTTTAGTTTAACTAAATGCTGCAACCATATTATGCATCTTTTATTTGCCCCTTTTAAGTTGAACCAGCTCTTTTCAATGAGGTGAGAGACTGGTGAGATGGCAGCTGAAGGGATACGCTTATCTTACATGTCCATATGGAGTTATGTCAGATGCCAGTGTTGAACGACCCACCCTAACAAGTATATCTTCCTTCCACACTGGGTTTATAAACACTTTTAATTGGTGTCCCTGGCCTCTGTCATGCTGTGAAGCTTAAGACTGTCAGTTCAACTGCTTTTTAGGCACTTCATGCTATGAAAGTTAAGGGGGACAAGATCCAGTTGATTCATATGGAGGTATGTTTAAGGAAAAAAAACTTTCAAAAGAATATTAAGGAAACATGAAACTTGCAGACAAAGTCCTCAACTTCTAATAGACCCTTTGTTTCCTCATACAGGTCTGTTACTTGAAAGTGTTACCTATGAGTTATATGAATCACTCCTACTGAGGGCTGCAGAGGGAATTAGTTGTGTTCTATTGTAAGTCAGTGCTTCCTTGTTATTTAATGCCCCTGTATAAGAAGCATAAGTCTGCTGAGGGGGAGCTCATTACAGAGCTGGCTCATACAACTTTGAGCAAGAGTGTTCTGTGAGTAGTTCTAATGAGCTTGAGCTGCTTGATGGGTGAGTTGGCAAAATCTAACCATAGTAATTTGAACTGAGCAGGTAGAGACACTGCTCTAGATCCTGCCAAAGCCCAGTTTGATTGCAGCTAATTTGTCATCCCCAGTGATGCATGGAGGTATGTGATTGGTGACTACTGCTGATGAAACATGACAGATCAATTCCAATCTCTTACTGGTGAAGACAGTTATTCATGGGGACATGCATCTGTCTCTTACTATTTTATTCACAGTAAGAGTGCTGTAAAGCAGTAGCAAGTCTGCTGTTTTGAGTATCAAACACTGAATGCTAGTATATCTAGATTTGTCAGGTGTTCTTTGCTAAACTCATTTAAAAACTACATATAAAAGAAAATACTGTGCATTAGAAATACAGGGCACAGACTTGTCCCTTTTTGAAAATCTACTGTATCAAGTTTAGTCTTTTCTGACTCGAGAGATTTATTTTCCCCTTGGATTTGCCACTTGCTTTGCAGGGGTATAGTCTTTTTGACAGCACTTTGCATAAGGGCAAGGGATGGAAGACAATTTGTAATCAGCCAGTTCTATTTCTTTGATGCTCCTCAGCAGTGTTTTAACCTTAAAATTCTCCACAAAAGTTTGTATTGTATTGCACAGTACAAAATGCTATGGTCCAGTTCCAGACATAGGCTTTGTGGGTTTTTTCCTTGTACCACAAGAACTAGCTGTGAAAACAGGACTCTGAATATTAGAATAAGTCTTTTGATTTCATGGCTGAGTATTGTGCATAGATGTCCTTCAGCACTGTAGGGTTTTTTTGTGACCCTTTAATGCAGAAAAAGTAATGTTAAGTGGAGCAAAGCGTAATAAAACGCTTGCACAGATTTGTCTCTGATCCACAAAAGGGGTACTCTGAGCTGCACTACTGATAATTTATCATGTGGGTGTTTGACAAGCCCACACATACCTTGATATACAACTCTGCAAGTACAGTCCTCAGTATTCTGTAATACCCTGGTAATATTTTATTCATAAATCCTAATGCTGAAGCCCTTAAGGTATCATAAATATGGTGCTAATGCCTGTGAATTTGAGGGGGTTTGGTTAGTCGGATAAATATCATGCTCTAAATAAACTGTGGTCCTAACATACTTCGTGTATATTAATGTTTATTCTGTTGTATCATAGGATTAAAATTCCTGTTAGTGTATATTAGTCCTTTTCTTTGCAAAGAATAATTTTCCAGAATTTCCTCTTTAAAACCTTTTCTCTACAAAACTGGAAAAGAATAAATTAATCTATTAAAAAAATGCAGTGAGGAGCAGGGGGAAATAATATTTTGTTTTAACTTGAATTATTTATAAAGGTTTGTGTCTTAAAGTTTGCAGGGATGGCAATATGACTTCATTTAAGAGGAGAGCAGGGTTCTGCTCGTCTTGTTGAATGAGGGACAAATCCTTGTCCTGCTCTGGGCAATGTACTAAGAAGATAGGGAAAAAACTCAAGTAGTCAAACCAAGTGGATGATGTAGTATAAGCTTGTTAGTCTGTCCAAAAGGCATGTTGACCAAGATGAGCCTCATCTTTGTCTTTAAAGCAGCAGTGTGGGAACTTGGCCGCTTCTTTGAGAAGCGATTAAAATGATGGAATGGTACTTACTTCCATAGAGCTGCATAGATATGACTGAGATATGGGGTAGGGGACAACTGGTGTAAATGACAGCTGGTGTCATCTAAGATACTGCATATCTCTGATGTTGGAGATCAGACTCTACAGGCACTTATGTTGCTTCACTGGCCTGTCAGCCCTGTTTGGCTCTTGCAGTGTAGTTTTTGTGGTGGTCATGTTGCAATTGACAGCTTTGCCCCAAGTTTGTTCAGTATACTGTATGTACAAATATGAAGATCGTGATTAGCACTGGGGCTTGAATTCATCCCAAAGTCTATCACCTCCAAAACACTGAACTCCATACCCTGTAGTGCTTTCTAGCCAAAAGTGTTTTCTTCTGAATTTTCTGAAGCAGTTACTGAATGCTTTGCTCACTGCAGAGCTTAAGCATGAGCTTGGCTTTAACTGGGAGCGCTCAGGTGCTTAAAGTTGGTTTATAATAATTTGCCATTTAAAGACTTCAGCCTGATTGTTTAGCTTTTTCTGTCTCATTTTCCTTCTTGCTGCTAAACACCAGTTGCAGGAGGTAGAAGGGAGGTCTTTATCCCCTGTGGCTTTTTGGAGAAAGTGACAGTTCTGCAGTTCTCTCTGTTCTGCGTTTCTTTGCACCAGAAATGACCCTGCTGCTCTCTGTCACCAGTGTTTCCTTTTATCCCTCTCCTGGCAGCTGTTCTTGCTCCATTTTGATGTTGGAACAGCAAATGAACTCCCTCTGAAGCAAATGTCATGCCAGTAAAGATGTTGAAGCAGCAAGAAAATCATCTCTGTCTCTGAAGACTGAATTGGAGACCTTTGTGAATGAGATATTCTTAAAATAGCTCCACAGCATGTTATCTTCCCTAGAAGGTGGAGAACTGAAAACACCACCACAAGCCACTTGCTTTTGTGTGAGCAGGATCCCTAAATAATGTTCTTTGGAGTAGGGAGAGAAGCAGGTTGCTCACTTTTCCTCCAAATTTGTAGATTTAATCAGAATAGAAAATACTGTTGCTGTGGTGGTATTTTTGGAAACACCATCTTTCAGAGACCTGACTTCCTGCTCTGGTTGTCCCACAGTTAGCTTTTTGTTCTGTCATTGATGCCAGTGACAACAAATTGAACAAAGCAATTGAGTTGATCTGAATTGATTGTATTCTTCTCTGATTGTGTGCCTTGTGCTAAGAGTTTTGTTTGCAACATCATGGCTAATGGTCATGATTATTTCTTGTCCTGCATTCAACTACACTGAAACAAAGTGCTTGCAACAATTTGCTATGTCAGATTAGCTGTATTTTGACCCAATATTCTATAGGTATGATTTAGTTAAGTCCTGGGTAGGAGATTAAACCTTTAGGTGGTTAAGTTCTTGCAGTTGATGATGTACCTGTAAATACCAGTTAGTTTTGTTTGCTCTAGCTTTATAATGATAGCACAAAGTCCAACCTGATTCCGATTCCTCTTCCCCGCTCCCCTGCTTATTTCCAGTTTGGATAGCTTCTTAGTGTTTTTTCATGTAATGACTAATTTTGTCTAGCATAATAGTTCATAAATCCTTCACCGTGTCAGAGTTACTTGAGTCTTGTAATAGACCATATGCATGCATTCAGTATCAAAAAAAAAGAACAATGGGTTATGGAAACACTTAAACAGTAATTTTTAAATTGCGGTCTTTGCAGCAGCACACCTATCCATTACAGCAGGGCAATTTTGAGAGTGCAACTTAAACAGTTTTTCTCTGAGGTACAGAGTAGTGATTATTCTCTGCGGTCTTGCCAATATTACTGTATTTCTTTGTCATACACAACTAGTCAAGATAGGAATACATACAAGACCAAGACATCTGGAAACTAATAGGAAACAACAGACTTGCAGCCTGGTTTATGACAACGTTTCACGCCAGCATTGTCTTCAGAGTGTGATCCTGGTAAACTGGGATAATGTAATGCTATTTAAGCTTAAGATTACATAGAAAATTTGTTAGAATTAGTGCAACTCGAAGCCTGTGCTTTATTAGGTCATCGCAGATGTGAAAAACAAATTTCATATTGACTCCAGAATTATGTCCATATATCTGATATAGACTTTGGTAATGTTTATTTGAAATGGATTGTCTGAAGCCAAATCCTTGCCTAGTTCATGTAAGTCAGCATGGCTTCTTTCAAACTGACCTCCATGCTGTTTTTTGTTTTGGATCTTTTCTGAAAGCAATGTTCTTTAACTGTGTTATGATGGAAATAGTTTAAAGATCAGTTTTTTGTGCAGTGTGATCTATGGAGCCATTCAATGCTCTGTTTTCCATGTGCTTTATTTAATTTCTGTCAGGTTGTTCAATGGGTGTTTTGTACTAACGCTACCTGTCTGAGCCTGTTGTGTTTGTGTTGGAGCTGGTGAACCACCTGCCCAAGTTATTAACTTACATTGGTTATTTTTACCATAGGTTTACATCCCTTTTGATGCTTTGGGCTCATATCTGTTGCAGGAAAGTATTTCTTATGTAGAGGTATTAAGTTACATTAAATATTATGGTGTTATTAAAGGATCTGTTCAGTGGAATTTCAAATAACTAATCTCAGGTAATCAACAATAAATGTAGAGCCAAAACCTTTTTACCTTTACTGCTTTTCTTCCACAGTATTGTTAATGAAATAACAGAAACCAATATTTCTCCAGGCAAAAAACACTGTGTAATTTTAATCTGTGTGTGACAGTACATGTATATATTTTCCAAGAGTTGCATCACCATTTGCTGCTTGTTTAAACATGTCACATGTTTAGTGACCTTGTTCTTCTGTGTGATCCACTGTTTCTGGAGTAAAAACTAGCTAAAAATAATACCAAGCCAGAAGTTGAGTAGAGTTGCTCTAAATAACCCTTGCTGAGGATCTGGGCAACCATGGCCTCTATGGATAGCAGAGATTCTCAGCTGGTGTAATGTAAAATACTTTGTATAGGCAAAACCCTCAAGGAAACTGATTAATGTGTGATAATAAAGCCGATGTGGTTCTAGCCCTATGCAGTCTATTACAGTTTGGATACATTCTTTGGACTGCTCTTGCTGCTAGGTGCTTTTGATTCACTTGTTTTCTGCAGCATACCTCTAATATTAGTGGATTATTTGATTTGCACAGTGTGACCATGGGCACAGTTATTTGTTTATGATGTTCTTAAATATGGTGAGTGTAATGTCAGGCATAGAGGTGAAGATCAGGAGGCTTATCAGTCAGGGCAAATCTCTGACAGTAACCACATAATTTACACCTCAGTTTTATGTTGGGTAAGCACATTTGCTTAATTCAGCATCAAGTTTACATGTCATGCAATCCAGTTGCTGTCTCGATTCAAACCTACTAGATAAGAAAGATAAAGGGTTAGGAAATAATGTTCATTTACATGTAACCTGGGAATTACTGGTTCAGGTGACTGGAAGGTCTGTTTCTTTGGTTAGACAGACAACAATCATTATGTTGTACATGGAGAATTTTGTTAGTTTAAGAGCTCTTGCTGATATTTTTCCACCCGAATGATCAGCTAGGTTCGGGTGTTTGATTTCCTGATAGCCTCAGGAGAGCCCCTGTCAACATTCAGTCTTAGCAGCAGAACACAGTAAAAAGGTATAGCATGAGCTACTCTGGCTATAACATCTGTTGTCTTTGCTCTGAATGTATTGCAGTGCTCTCTTTCTGAAGTCCAAGAAACTTTAACATGTTTTACACAAATCATGCAGATGAAACAATACTCCATGTGAGGTACACTTTGAGAGTTCGTTAGTTATGCTGTTGCTTCACATAATCCTGTACTTGAAATCAGATGTTTTTGAAGAAAATAAATCGTGTTGTATGTACTTGGGAGCAAAAAATGCACACCTCACATGTAACAAACAAAATAACAACAGTTAATATGTATATCAAAAAATGATTGTAACGAATGGAGTACCTGTTTTAGGGAATTGAGTAATCTGTATAGGAGTGGGCAGTAAAATTAATCAGGAAAAGTCTGATACAACAGTTTGCCAGAAACATGAAGAGCATCTTCTACAGGTCTGTGAATATCTGAATACTTTTATTTTTCTTGGACTCAGTGGAAGGGGAATTGATAAATAAAAGTACTAGATGCAAAAATGAAATCACTAATTGAAGTACACAGACTTTTTATAGCAAACAGTTTCATAATTATATTCATATCATAAGTTTAAATAGAAATATTAAAAATTTGACATCTTCAATTTTTCACCTTTTGTGTGAAGGTGGAAATAATTGACGGAAATAATTAGCATTACTGGTAGAAACACAAAGCTTTCTAAGTTCTTTCAGTTGTTTTAAGAATTAATGTTTTTCCTAATCCTGCTTTTTGACATGATAATATCCCTTTAAGGGCTTTCTTTACCAGATCAATTCCTTTCCTATTAGGAGAACTAAAGCTTTTCAGCTGTCCATCCAACTTATCCTTCTGGACTAAATTTCTCATATCAAGATAACCAACAGGAATACTCCCCTCAGGAGATTTGTATCAATTAGTTATGCATCACTAATTTCTGTGGTATTGGTGGACCAGTCAGTTGCAAGAAAGCTTTTTTGTAAACTGTTATGGCTGTTGGGGGGTTTTCTTTATTTTTTTGGTGAGGATTTTTGTTTGTTTTGAAATGTATCTTTTACATGGCAGCTATTGAAAACCTGCAGATTTATACATGTGCATGAAGAAATATGGGGTAGCTTTAGACAGCTCCTTTTGGGATGTTAATTGCCTGCAGATTTCACGTAGTACTAATGAGGCCGTGTTATACACAGCTAAGCAAATTTATTCTGAAAATACTTATGATGGAGAATATGTCATCCAACAGATACAGGGCTCTCAAAGTGCAACAGTCATTTGTAGCTGTTGCATAAATCTCCTGTGTCTATCGGTGTATGTGTGCCTGCTACCACTGTGATGGCACTCTGTCTTAAATATATCAGTCTGAATTCCAAGCATCCTAAAGGCTGCTGGTAACTTTTCTTTTCCCCTATGGTCTTAATGATATTCAATTTAATTCACTGTAAAGGAAAGTGGGATGTAAAAATTCTGTAAATGAGACTCTGGGGTGACATAGTAGCAGTCTGGCATTAAAAAGAAGGGGGTGCAGTCTAAAGAGAAACTGTATCTAGATGACAGTCGCAATTCAGAAGCCACTGTTGCAGCCTTATATACCAATGTATATGATGAAGAGGAGGTGGCTCTCTTGTTCTAACATGCACTAAGCCTTTTTTTGCAGTGTGATGCTATGCTGCCCAGCAGATCGTAGAGGATCTATACAGCATCAAAATTTTCACATCCATCACATGTAAAATTTTCTGAATTGCTTCTGATAAGTAGTTGGACATTATTTAGGTTCCTGTTGTTTAGTAGGGGACTTGGATGTTATCAATGAAGCACTTGCTTAGCCTTCACATACTGTGCTTCTGCTGCCCTTGCCTGGAAGCCTTGTCAATGGATTTCACTACATAGGTTTGTGCATGTATTTATTTCTGGGTTGGGGTTTTTTTTTTGGGGGGGGGTGGGGGCAGCGGTGTGCTGTATGTGAAAAGACTGACTTGGTGAGAGCTAAGCGTGTATCAATTGCATTTTATACTCTGTAGCCACAGCACTGGCACTGCTTACATCCCTGGTGTCTCTCCAGCTCCTCAACATCACTGACCAAGTTTAGGAAAGTGGAAAGAAACCATTGTGCTATATTGATAATGTGAGTGGCAAATGCAATCTAGCAGGAAAGCAGGTTATTCCCCAGCTGGAATGCAGACCAGGCTTCAGTTAATCCCTCTTTTAGCCAGAGAAAGGTGGTTTTAATATATTTATTGTGCATTTGGTTGTTTTTTCAGCACTGATATATCTGCAAATGCTGTAGCACTGTTAGTCTTTTACTATCCATTTGCCATATCAGCAGGTGTATCAGGACATGAAGCTGTTTTCAGTCGCTCAAGTCTAATCCCAAGTAGTGCCATAGGATCTTGTGAATTGCTCTAGGTTTATACAGAAGTAAATGGCAGCATAACATGTCATTTTTAAGAACCTGCTACCACCTGTCTTAGGATTTTTTTAGACAGCTGAATTTCTTCTTACTGATGTTAAAGACAAAACTAATTTGATATGATTATTAGAGAAGGAAAATTAAAAGGACAAAATCAAACAGGAAGCTCATTAAAATGGAAACACTGAAATAACTGGGTAATTTGGCATTGATTTTGTCCTCACCCCCTCACTTACTTTATGAGCAGTTTTGTATTAAAAGTAACATGCCTGGAGGATGATGCTCCAACATCTGTTATTGCTGAAACAAAATTATTTGCTTGGTTTTTTCCTCTCCCCACATTCTTCCAACATCTGCATGTATAGATCTGTCCTGTATATTAATCGTGTCTAACACTGCTCCTTTCCAGGGAAAATGCATCAAAGGGTGTGGGATCCTCTCTTCGGTTAGGAGGGGAATGTTTTAGTGTGGGATTGTATTGCCATTCACTTTCCTTACATATTAGGTGACTGACTGTGAAACAGGATAATGTGAATGAGGACTCTGAGGGCTGCTAGCATGAAGGCCATGCATAGCTATGTTGCTCTCAAGTGTGTTTATGTGAAACAAAAGTTTACAGGCTATGGTCTGTCTGTCTTCTGAAATGTTAGTGTCACCTTTTGTGATTAAAACTATGCAAATAATTTTCCTTCTTTTCTTTTCTCAGAATGTTTGCAGGTAAATCACCGTTTTTAAAAGTATTACACATTGAAAATGCTCAATAATTGTGTTGGGATTTTGATTTTTTCACTTTATAGGTTGATCCAATAAACTGATTATAAATCTATCTTGCTGAATGTTTGCTATTTCAATCACTCTGGCTGTGATTATTCTGATAGGAAGCAATATGGTTGCATGTACCAATTTTAAGATTCAGTTTATTTATGAATGTGACTTTATTGCTTCTCCTCAGTATTTGTACTATAAAAATACAATTGTGTAAAGGTTCATAGCAAGAAAATAGAAAAAGCTGAACAATAGATGTGAAATAATATTTGGAAATATTTTCTGATCTCTATCATGATGTTAATTGTGTCTCCCAGTCTTCAAACTACGCTGTAGTTGGGAAAGCACATGCTTAAATCCATTCCTATCCAGGAAAATGCTTGAGCTTAATTTTAAGCATGTGCATAAGTTATATTAGTTAAATGACTCATAACCATTTGCTTAAATCCTATCCAGTGTTAGACTGACTATATTAGAATTGCAATGTAAATACTGCAGGAAACAAGATAAATATGGGTGTCTGGTCTGCTATTAACTTATTGCTGATTTTGACTTTTACAGTCATTTTTATGGTATACAGTTGAAATCAGAAAAGAATGGAAATTTCAACTAATTTTTTAATATACTGAAACATATTAAGTTACACAAAAGAATCCATATTATAGTAATCCTGCATATATACAGGAAAAGAATACCCAGTGTGCATGGCAGATGGTTTCAAAGGAAATCCTCAAGAGCTAGGATTAAAAAGCAATTTTCAGCAAGTTTAAAATGGGTCTCCATATTTGGGTCACAGATATTAAGTCTTTCATTGCAAACAAATGAGGGAGAAGTCTTGTTGGATTATTATGGAAATGTTTCTCAATAAATGCTGACCAGTGTGCACTGTGGAAGAAAGAAATGAGAATGTCAGTTGATTCCACTTCTGATGCTTTTCTATCAGTAGTGGGAAGTAGAGTTCTGATATCAGAGGCAGTGGTATGTTGCGAGTAAATGGGATTCATTGTTTGGCTAACAAACACTGGCAAGCCTTTTAAAAATAATGTGTATATGGCTTCAATTTTTGTCTGCCCACTGAAGCAAATTTACATAAAGACAAACACAAAACCTGAAGAACAAAATATAAAGAATGATCTTGATTTTGTTGTTCTGGGTCTGCAAAGTTGGAATTTTTAAGGAAACCCAAGGTATAAAGGTACCTAAATCCCATTTTGTTTCAGATTTCCGAACTCTGTTCCTGCCCCTGCCAATTTTCATTGATTTCATTGGCCTTTGTATCGAACTTCATATTTTTATACTGCAGTAGAGATGTGTGGATAATCCTGCTCCTCTCTCCTACCCATTGCCTTTTATTTTAAACTTTCTGGTAAATAATTTTTGGTGTGTTAGAAATGACACTTATACCTGTTTACATTTAGTAAAGTATACTTAATCACTGTTTATTAAAGTGTAAAGACTTTTCATGTAGCTTTTTTATATTCCTTTTGGGTATGGCAAGCGTGCCTGATATATGATAAGTAAGAAACTGAACAGCAATACTTTTGTTCAGTCATAGACAGGAATGAACATGGGCTCCAAGTTTTGCTTGGAAGTATGTCTGCACTTACAAACAGAAAGCAAGCCCATGTTTTCTCAAACATGTTTTAGGGGCACACCAGAACTTGATTTTCTTAATTTTATTTTAAAAGGTTCTATTCTAAAGTAAACAGTACCATGTGAACATTGTTCCAGGCTGCAGCTGTTTATGTTGGTGGTGTTCAAACATCCAGAAATATTATCATCAATATGATGCATAAAAGTGATTGAGTGCAGATCAGCTTTATATTCTAAGAGCAATAAAAGACACTGGGCTTTTAGTTGGTATATGTAGCGCAGCAAGTTGGAGATTACTGGCTTTAACTTATACCAGCTAGTAAATGTGTTCATTCACATCAGTGCTCCTTTATACGCTTCTGGCAGTGTAAAGGAACCTCAAGTTTGACATGAACTAACTTTTCTTTTAAAAGACTTTTCTATTTCCAAAGTAGAAATTCAAGTTAGGCCTTAAGCAATGTTTAGCACTAAACAATGAAATATAGCAACTGATATTATTTTATTGTGTTCGCAAAGCTCAGCTGGGTATATTTTGAGTAGATTTGGAAAGCTTTCTGAGCAAAGGTGCCTGATGCTCTAAGTGAATTGTAGAAGTAATTGCTGGCTTAAATTTCAGTCTATGGAGAAGTTAATTGCATTGCTCTTTGGCTATTATATTGGTGACGTGTTAACAGCAAAGGACAATGTACTTCTGAAAGGGCATCATAAATGTCCTAGTGGGATAACTAACTGCGGGTATATCTACAAAATGTTAATTAACAATGCTAAATTATAGGTGTTTGCGGGACTGATCTAAGGTAGATACCTGCTATTCCGAAAAGAAAATTCACATGATGGATGAAAATAATGTTATCAGGCAGCTTTCAATGTTCAGTTCTTGTACCAAAACTAGAAAGCTTCAGTGGACTCAGGATTGGCTTTTAGTTCAAGTTCAGTCTGTTCTTCTAGGTCCTTGTTTTACATCACCTCCTATGGGAAGTTTACCTGGGTGCATCATGATATGACAAGACCTTCATGTGATCTCACCAGTGTTTTTTATCTTAGCATAATCTGTGTTTCAGATGATTATTCCAGCAAAAGGGAAACATTTAGTCTTTTCAATTGTAACAATTGGCTCTTAAAATACTTGAGGCATCAGGACAATGTATAAGCTTAAGGAAGAGTTTGAAGTGGAACATGGAAGTGGGTTAGTGGATGTTTGCAGAGCACTCCTCCATAGCATGGGAACAGCACAGAAGAGAGCTTTGAGATAGTCGTTACAGTAAAAATTTTACAAGTAAACGGTGGAAGTTTAGTATTACAGGCTAATTAGAGGCAGAATTCCACATCTTGGTGTTAGAGATGAGTGAGGAGAGAATGTGCTATCAAGAACTTGGAAATGAAAGTAAAGTAACTTCTGTTTATGTAATAAAAGGGAGAAGCAGTAAGGGAATGCAAAGAGAGCCTGATGTAGATGAAACAATGAATTAGGAAAACATTTTATAGCATAGATGAACAATAGTAGGACAACACTGAATCCAAAGAAAGGGGCACTGGATGCTCAAGATGCAGACTGAGAATCTGGATGGCAGTGTTAATTGTGTGAATGGATGACAAAGGCTTTGCCTCAGATGTCTTGCAAGAAAAGGATACATAGGCCTTAGCTGCAAACAAAGCATATCCTATGAACGTAACCAAAGTGTGATTTTTTTTGAATGCTTAATTCTTGGAACCCATGTTCCCAATGTAACTATGTGCCTTCAGAGGGCAATTATGAGTGCCTAAATTAGGTATCAAAAATTGCATATCCCAAGCTGTTGTCAACCATCATGTGTCGCCAAGTTATGATACTATTAATACTTGGAAAAAAAAAAATCACCCATGACAACAGTTATCTTTGATCTGCATGTTTGTAAATGTAGTTCAGAATTTTGCCTTAGATTTTTCAAAGACTTGCATCTTTCAAAGGGAGGCATAATAGATCAGTTCAGATTCTTCTGTCATTGTTACCTTCCAGGACTTCTGTTTCAAGTGGTTTCTGAAAGTTTCTGTGAAGTACCAGATGATCTGAGATAAGACCTGATCCAGATGTCTTTGGATAGTCAGAGCAATCCATTCTTTTGACTTCAACAAACTTAATCATAAGTTCTAAATAAAGGAATTGGTGTTGACTTTAGAGAACTGGTTGATTTCCTTTACTCACTGTACAATTAAGTATTCGATAAAGCGGGAGTTTCTTGTATGGAGTCAATTGTCTCATGGGTCAAAAGCAGTTTTTTGTCAGGGCAAAACACAATGGAAGGGGGAGTAAGTTCATGCAGATCCCCAAAAGATTAGACAGACAGGTAGAAAACAGAAGCCTGAATTCTCCTGTTAGGGGCCAAATGAGAGTCATCCAGAAACTACACCAAGGTGCACCTCTGAAGCAATGTGTGATGTGCCGTTAAAATGTGTTAAAAAAAATACTGTAAAAGGGAAGATTCTCAGATGTTGTTTGTCTGCTAGAGCTGTGAAAATGTGCTACTTTGTGTTGTGCATTGTTTGTTTTCAGTTAAAATAATAACTCTCAGGGAAGTAATTCCTAGTTTTCTGCAGCTTTCTTGGAGATGATTTTTTGAAAGTGAAGGTCGGTACTGCAAGCAGGGTATTGTTCAAGAAATTATTCCCTTTGCTTCTTCCTGCAGAAGTATACTTGGGCATTTTGAGATGAGGTTGCACCACTATGGCAGTGGGAATAGAAAGCCAAATAACCATCCAGGCCTAATACTTCTTAAATTCTACTGAGGAGCTACCAGGCTGTCCTAATGTTGATAAATTTTTTTCCAAAGCAACATTCTGCTCTCTGACAAGTATGTAAATCTCTGTGAAATTATTATGTCATTGTACAGAGTTCTGAATACTAGAAACTATGGCCTTTCAAAGTAGTTAAATGCTTTCTTACCTTCAGAAACTCTTAACAGGAAACACTGAAGGTTCAGTTCCACTCAGTGCTTTGCAATTTCTCTCTACTTATATCTTTTTGTAGTGTATATTTATTAAAAAGTGTTTTCTGAGTAGATTACTGAAAGCAATAACCTATTCCTATCAAGGCCGTGAATTCATGTTTAATGTAATTAGTTAGACAAAAGTGAAAGCTTACGTACTGATAAAATGTGCTATAGATGGGCTTCTCTGCACTTCTTTATTGATGGTACTTTAAGTAGTGAGTTGAGGAGAAACAGATAATGAAAATTGATTCTTCTCTGCAGGTCTCTCTTGCTTGCTGTTGGGCTTTGACAGACCTAATCTCCGAAGATAATTAAAGTTCCTTTGTGCTGAATGCTGTAAGTGATTTTTTGTTTGTTTTATGGAAATTGTTAGGAGCCTATTTGCCTCAAGTAGGGGAAAAAAGGTGAAAATGCCAAAATTGCAAACAAATGGTAGAAATGAAGTTGGTGCAGATTTGTTAAATGACTGTACATTTTTGCTGGAGATATTTCTAAACAACATTTTGTATTCAGGAACACCCCTGTCTCCATTCCAGCCGTGCTGATAAATGCAGTAGCAGAACCCTAATTGCAAATTGCCAGTAAAGATACCAAAGGAAACAATATTTTCATACTTCTGTCAGGACTACAATTAGATCAGTAATCTCAGGATGGTGGAGGGAGTCTGCTGTTGCTGTGTGTTTTGTATTTGGTTGAGAATAAACACCTGAAGTATCAGTATAGTATCTTTACTAGAATATCATGTAGAGAAGTCAGAGGGGTGATAAAACTTGTGAATGAAAAATTTTCCCATTGGTAATGACACAGGGTGGTGGCCCTGGCTGTTATTTAGCATAACAGTTGTTTGAATTTCAGGTGCCATGATAACATAGGAGAAGACTTAAAATACGTCTTTACTGTTTAATAGACTTCTCACAGGAGCAGACTTGCATGCTTTAAACCCTGTAAATATAGAAGTGTGGCTTCTGGAGCATCTGGGATATAATACCCCCCATAGTACATGGAATCCAGCAATTGTATCTGGTAGGCTACTGCAGGGAGGCAGAATGTGGGTAGGAGGCTGGAAACACAATGCCATGGTTTTGACCTTGTTTCAGCATCCCTTTAGTATCCTTAGGACACAGCTCTCTGCTGATTCTATAATTAATAGTTATGCGTGTTGCTAATGACACATTCTTATTTCTACAAGAGTGTCTTTAAAACAGTTGATATTCTTGCACCAGTGAAAACATGCAAAGAGCTCTTCATACCCCCATTTTTTCCCCAAAGCTGTGGGAACAATTTTCTGGCTTGTAGAACAAAGAAATTAGAACAAATTACATAGCCAACATCTGCACCTGGCTCACTTAAGTGAATATTTGGCATAGATGCTAAATTATCTTCTGCCAAGAGAGCCTTGCCGATACAGTTGTTCAGGGATGAAGATGTGATAATGTCTCTTCCTTTTTGGTTCACTAAAGCTATTTTCTTGATTTGTCAAAGTCAATTTTGCTGGAAAGGAAACTATCTTTTTACTTTTAAATATCAGAGGTTAATTAATGGTTAATCAAACTTTTTCTAACCAACCATGTTAAGATTATGATAGTGTATCACTTTAGTTCCAATGGCAGACACATCACATATGGGTTGCCATTTTGATGGCTTTGAATGGTAATCTGACCCATAAACACTGAAGCATAATATGCAAACTGATTTTTTTCTGGCCTGCCCTATTATTGATGCCATCTGTGTTAGGATGGAAGTGAGCCTGCTCAAAATGTGGTCTGCCAGTTTTAAGCAGAGTGGTAGTGCCAATCACAGATGGATTTAAAAGAATAGCCTCATGTGAACAAGAAGAGAAGGAAGATTCTCCTGAGAGCAGGAAGTTTCACTTGAAAGCATATTATGTCTGTTAAATCCTGTGACCTATGGAACATCCATCAGACCTTTCCGTGAATTCTTCACATGGATTAAGTAAACTAACTTTCTAAAAATCAAGAAAAAACCCTCAACTTCCAAATGTTGCTCTCCCTCCCACCACTGCCTTCTATTGTCATCCATAATGGAATACAGTGCAGGAAGCTGACAGTATCTGATCCTGTCAAGTATTTGCAGTGTATCCATTCAGCAAAACCAATCACAGTAAATGGTTTTGTAAGTTTTGTAGATATGTGTCTTTAATCTGCTGTATATGCTGTTGAATTCATAGCATTCAGAGCCCTGGGCTGCCATTTCTGAATTCCTGTCTTTGACAGTTAACAAAAATCTATGTTGTAGGTGAAGGTGAGTACCTATCTGCTGCTGATGCATCTCAGCTCAAAAAAATTAAGATATTTAAGCACCTAATTTGCACTGTAGTCAATGAGATCTCAGTTCTCTCATATTCAGTTTGAGAGAGCCTGTACTCTGAAGTTAGAGATTCAATGACCTTGTCTTATGTGTAACCACAAGTGTCTTGGTACCATTTATAATCCAGAGAAACACATTAAATGATTTCACTGGTTAGGAATATGGTCTACAGAAATCTGTTTTTTAATCTCTTTAAATCGATTACATTGTTTGAACGACCATTTGCTTTTGCAGTAAGGAAGCATGTAAAAGAAGGCACTCATCGATGAATGTCATGTTCGTGACACACTTGGACATCCCTCTCAAGTCCTCTTTAAGTCTTTTATTTCCAGGCTAAATAAACACCAATTTTAGCAATGTCTCATCTACTCCCTTTAATTACTGCTGTTGAGAGAAAGTTTCTGCCGATGCAAATGTGCTATTTTGTCATGTCACATCAAATTGCATCAGCCTTATATTTAGGAACAAAAAGAGGGGGAGGCTGAGACAGGATGTGGCTACAAATGGAACCAAAGGGTTTTCTTAAATATAGGCTGAAAATAGACAATTGAGGCAGTGATGCTTTTTCAAGCAAAAATCCATGAAAGGAAAAATCAAGTCTGTGACGACAGAAATGAAAAGCAGGGCTGGGGGTGTGAGAAGAGGGAGTTCTAGGTGGAGGCGTGGGGTGGTGTCAGGGAAAAGCTGATGAACTACTCATTTACGCAAACACCCTTTGCATTGTCAGATTGGTGTGAAGTGATTTTAGAATATGTTAGACCACATACATCTCCTCTTGTTCCTTCTGTGCTGGCTAAAAAAGTTACTAGCCATGCTTCCCTCCAGCTTGTTGCAGGGTATGCCACCTGCCCTTTCCTTTGTTATTATCTCCCCTTCAGGTCTCAAAGCTGAACTCGTTGATTGCTTTCCAACTTGACTTATTTTGACTGAAAAAAAATTTAATGACTAGTCTTTACTAACTTGGATGTCTCAGCTTAATCCAGTCACTTGCAGGAATTGCCCTAAATACCACACAGCTTTATTCTCATTTACTTATCTGTTACTATATGCTGCCTTGATGTAGGGATTGTTCGTTAGATTTTTTTTTCTTCTCAAAACATTCTCAAATTCCCAAGCCTAAAATCAATATGCTGCAAAATGGCTCAGCTTTATCCAATTCTTTGTGCCTGTTTACATGATGGTTGAATTTCCTAATGTTGGAAGTATTTCTTCTGGCTCCCAGGTCAACCTGAAGAATTCTAACTGTTTTCTGTGTAGGATCCATAAACAGAAATCAAGTGGTTTGTTCTCTATTATTTTTGCATGCATTTTGTAGGGTTGTACCTTACTAGATGAGATTTTGGGTTCCCTTTTTTTCTAGTGGGGTAACCAAACAAATAGTAGTAAAGTTAAAGGAAGACTGTACCTAATTAAGCAGGAAGAAGTTGAAGGGAAAAAACCTGGGAGGAGGCATATAAAATTTGTGAATCACATCTAGCAAAGTTTACTTAAACCACAGTGGAAATATATGAAAAAATAATGATTTTTCAGGTGCTTTGTATAGTGTATTAAGTTCTAGTAGCCTAGTAGGCCTTCAGAGTGCTAATATAACATACTTATACTCAAAATATCTTTAAATATGAATTAAACCTTAAAAGGCTCTTGCATTGCAGGAGTGGTGTTGTCCATCTGTAACAGACAGTTGCCTTGAACAACGCAGTTACTCCTAGGTAACTTTGGAGAAACTCGCTACAATCATAAAACTCAAGCCCAGTCGTTCAGATTGCCAGCAAACATATGTTTTTGTGGTTCAATAGAAATGTGCTGATTTACAACAGCCAAGAACTTGGACTAGTGACTTTAATGTTGCCTTCAGTGGCATTTGCCTGGAGAAACTGTGGTAGAAAAATGAAGTCCTTCAAATTGAGTTCCAATACAGATACAATATCAGTATTCAAGATTCTTATGTTGGACATAAATTCATTTATGGCAACATACACTATTTCAGTTTATTTCTTTTAACTATTACTTCCAGCAATAACTCTCAGCTCACTAAACTAAAACTAAATAGATTGTGGTAAATAGGCATAGAGAAAATTTACAGTAGCAGCTGTTGTCCAAATAAATGTAGGAGACTTCAAACAATCCATCACGCTAAATTTACTTTACAATGTAGTCTCTCTTCACAAATAATATTTAAAAAAATTGTTCTTGAGGAAAGTCAGTTTGGTTCTTCAGAAAATGTTAGCAGCTTCTCCATGGAAGACACTTTTTGCCCTTTCAGAACTGGGCAGAAAATGATCTATTGAAATCAAATGCATAAATTATGCATGTAATACAACTTGCTTTGAAATGATGAGTCTGATCAGAGCCTGATGGCAATTAAACTGAGTTCTGAAAGATCAGCTGTGTTTGAGAATCATCAGAACTCGATGTGGATGTGATCTGTAGGTGTGCTAGCAGCACCTACTTATCAAATTAGAAAAATACTATTAATTTCTTACAGCTAAGCACTTGGATTCTCTCTTCAGAAGTAATTGGTGATGTTAGAGGTAATATTTTTTTATTCTTGTCAGAAAGGATAATAAAAATGCAGTAGAAGCTTAGAAGCTTGTGTATTTACAGCATTGACAACTGTAAGTCAAGTAGTATTTCAGACTGAAGCTAGACAGGCAAAGGCACCCAACTCTTCATGGTTACATATTACCAGTCCTCCAGGACTGTAAAATATTAAATATAGTGATGCTGTAATCTAAACTCTTAATTTTTAAATTCTTTACAGCAGAAAAATAACAAGCCATGGTGCTAAATCCATATACACAATGAAGCTTGATGGAAACAAGGCAATGAAAGATTTACCTCAGGCTTTACACACAAAACTGCAGTGTGTGGTAGTCTGTGCACTCAAGGTGCACAGGTCCACAAATGGGAAGAGAGGCATACTACTGACAGCTTCTAGCCTGAGCAGTAAGAGGCTTGTGTCTTTGACTTGGCTGCAATATTTGGTATTCTGTCTTTTTTGATTTTTGTTTGGTAAATGCATCCCTTGTCTGTGGGATCTGACTAGACTGTAAATGGAAGTGTAACAGAGTCTAGGTGTGCTTCCTCCAGGAGTGGAGGGAGGAGGTGAGGGAGTCCTGTAGAGATTCTGGTGATACTTAAAGCATTAACTTGCATAGAATTTCTTATTTTTCATTTTCAGTTTAACCCACTTCCCAATACTTAAGGCAATCATATCTGATTTTTTTCCTCGTGGGATCTGACTAGACTGTAAATGGAAGTGTAACAGAGTCTAGGTGTGCTTCCTCCAGGAGTGGAGGGAGGAGGTGAGGGAGTCCTGTAGAGATTCTGGTGATACTTAAAGCATTAACTTGCATAGAATTTCTTATTTTTCATTTTCAGTTTAACCCACTTCCCAATACTTAAGGCAATCACATCTGATTTTTTTTCTCTGATGACATTTTTTAGTACATGAGAATTAAAAAATGCCTTGGTAAAGTATGTGTATTTTCATAGCAAAGAATGCATTTCTATTATACTTTTTCAAAGCAAATCACAGAAATATTCAATGGGGAAGAAAAAAGATAGATGTTTGTTTTTATAGTTGGGGTTTGTTTGTTTTGAACTGAATAAGTCTGAAAATACTAGATAAAAACTGCAGATCAAATGAAAAGACTCCATAAGCATTCTCCAGATCATCAAAAAACCACCCAACTGACAACACTACAACAAGAAAATCTTCTTAATTAATGTCTTCAGTTAAAGCAAAAGCATTGTGGATGTGTTAAATATATTATTAAATCTGTATTGTTTAGATAATAGGATGGGGAAGACACTTGTGCTGAGTGCTGTGTCAAATTCGTCACGGCATGTTTTAATTCTAGTTCACTTGCTGGATTTCACAGCTATTTGTCTGGGTATTGGGGTAATTTGGAGGGTTGAGTGAAGCCAGATGACTGTAATGAACTCATTTTGTGTCTTTGACTCATTCTGGCAAAAAAAGATGCTATTTATGGGGTATTTTGTATTGTTAGGACTTCTGTTCCTCCTGTCTCTCAAACTTTCTCTGGGCCGCTGTCTTTGCGCCATCACTGATAATTACGTCAAATTAATTCAGCATAATTGAGTTAATTATTAGCACTGGAGGTTAACAACATGACTTCAATTGAACCAAAGCTTTTATCCCCCTTTTCCTGAGGTTCACAAAATGTAAACAAATCTGAATCATGGATGAAACCTAAGGCAGCTCCATTTCCATCAAGTGCTTTTGCCAGTCAGAAGAACTATCTTGCCGCAGTCGTTCACTCAGGCGGGTGTTGATAAATGTGCTGTCTGCTGCAAAGGGAAAAGAATGCGGTGGCATTCTGTATCAACATCGAAGTACTTTAGAAGAAATATTTTAATCACCCCAGAGCCATTTAGTCAAAACTAGAAGGATAGAATGATCATTAATAAAAATTCAGATATATAGAGGATATTGAACCTGGTTTAGCTGACATACATCAAAAAGAATTAAGATATAGGTTCCAAAGATTCACAGAATAGCTTTTTTTGAATTAGGGATGTTATTGTGAATCCCTGTGTAAGAGACAATCATTAGCACGATTCCTTGTATAAGCTGGTAGTTTTAGAATCAGAAGATATGGTTTCTATTCCTAGCTGTGCTATTGACTCATTGTGTGACTTTGCACAAGCGCTTAATTTTCTGGACCACAGTTTCTTTTCTCAGATATTTTCCCTCTTGGAGATCCAAGAGGCTAGGGTTGTCTCTGCTTGTGTATCCATGGTCTAGGCATAGTGTGATGGGATATCTGAATCACTGGTGTCTCGATGTATTGCAGTGGATCTCTGCGCTGGGATGCTAAGAACTCTGCCTTTGCCAAGGGTAAAAGCAAGCTTTAGTGCCAAGGGCTAAAATTGAGATCCAACTCCTGCTTTCTGCAAAGTGCAGCGTGTTTGTTTTAATCTATTAAAGCAAGAGCTCTGAGCTGGACACTCAGATGAAGAGTTTTGGCTTGAACTTAACTCTATAGACAATCAAACAAACTTTTTTCCCCTAACTTCATCTCAGCCAGAGCTATAAATTAGTTACTCAATATAATTGGTGTATTGTGTGTAATCAATTAAAAATAACTTCATCTCAGCCAGAGCTATAAATTACTCAATATAATTGGTGCATTGTGTGTAATCAATTATAAGCAAGCTCTGTACCTCTGAAAACAAATGCCCTGCAGAGTTCTATAGAGTGTTTTTCTTGTATATCATTCTGGCCTGATGACAAAAATATCCAAAAGATGGGGGGGAAGTGAAAATTTGAAGAAATCATGTCCCAGTTGTAAGATTTTTTTTATCTGGCTAAAGTGATATCCAGGATCTATTTTTGGTTCTGCTATTGATGTGCTATGTGGAAGATGAAGAATATTATTTAATTTATTTCTTTGTGTCTTTTTGGAGAAAGTAGGGCTAAAGATACTTGGTTTGCTTTTATACTTGATTTGAGTTCTGTATATGGTAAGGATTATTTAACAATGGATGAATTGTCTGGGACAGACTGCAGAAGATGGATAAAACTGTCTTGCTTGAAACTGCTTACAAGATTCTCAGACAAAGTGAAAGTGAGTCTGCTGCTGACATTCTGATCCTAGGTTCAGATGGTATCAGGTTGGAAAGAAATAAGATTACCTTTTGTTTTGAAAAGGTGCGATACAATATTGCTAATATAATGTATAACAGTGTTACTAATCGTGAGATGGTTGTCTGCTCTAAGCAACAGACAACACTGGCTTTAAACTGTAGATACTGCTACAGTTCTCAAATTTGTAAGAATTTTTTCAAAAAATATTTTTTTTCATCTTACTACTTTAACTGATGTTAACTTAAATCTAGATGATGGGGGAGGAGGAGGAAAGTTTTATTACTAACACGGAAATTCTCAACATATGCTTTCTATTCTCATCTAAATCATGTCCATGACTTTGCCATGAAAATAGATGACAAACAGCCTTCTTCCACACAGGGTGTGCTGGGGTACGCAGATGCCCTTTTAGCACCGCAGGGAGAATTATCTTCCCGGGAGGTCAGATCCTGTACTATAAACGACTGCAGATTTGCTAAAGTCAATGGAGCTGTGCTAGCCTGTTGATATTGTTAGAAGTCTGATCTATCGGCAGACTTTCGAAAACTATCTAGAATTTACAAAACTGTCCTCTTCCAGCATACAGCTTCTGTTTTCCTTTTGGAAGCCTATATTAAATCCGAATAGGAGAGAAACAACAAGGACTGAGCTAATGTAGGCAACAACACATTTAGTCCTGTGCTCAAGCAATGTGTAGGCCTGCAATTTAAATACATTACACTAGGCAACATCTGCCATCACTGTCAGCTGTAGTTTTAATTACTTCCCTCTTTTAATTGGGTCAAATCATGAAGCACTGGAATCAATAGTTAAGTAGCTGTTTCTGGAGCCAGGTACTGATTTCCTGGATAATGTGGAGTTCCTTCAACATTTTTCTTTCCATCTCAAAAGAATATCTTAACTTTCTAAAAAAATAACAGTATCTTATGTAGAAGAGAATGGTCCCTGAAGGAGTCAGGGGGACATATAGCTCTTTCACCATCCAAAGCATGGAGAATGTGCAAGTCTCATACAGCAGCTGGCTTTGTGAGGAGCTCTCTCTTGTGGCATCCCGTTGCAGCCAGCAGAGGTTTTCCAGGGATAGGAGTCCTTTCTCAAAAACCAGTTGCTGGTCTGGGAACTCTTTCTTTGCAATAAGCTTGTTGCTAGCCAGACTTTTCCTTTGTTTTTCTTATGAAACAGATTCTCTTTGAGCTAGGCTAGGCCATAGAGAGTGACAGTAAAGTTTTTGGGAAAACTTCAGGTATGGCTTTAAGACCTTAGAAATGTTCCTAACATATGGTGGGCATCTGCCCTCATGATTAGCTGTTGGTATGGTAACAATCCCTGATTAGTGAACTGTACAAGTTAAAATCCCCCTTAAGAGGCTAAAGACTCCTAGATTTAAATGTTCTGTAATACTGCTGCTTGAAAACATTTCTCCCATGAACAGGCATGTATTTTGCTCAAGGTGTGGTGGGCCAAACTCATCCATGGTATAATTCTACCACAGACAGGGTTTATGACAGGGAAGGTTTTGGCTCAGATTATTACTTGGATTGAGAGCAAGGGATTGGAAGATGCTAAATTTCAGCAGGTGTGGATTTGAAATAATGAGACAGCAAGTTGTTCTTGGTGCTGCTGTAAAGGATAATGTAAATTGGAAAGGACGATTACAGGGCGAACTGTAGATACCAGGGCATTGTACAAGTACCATCGTCATTAGTCTAGGGATTATGTGTGTATGGTTAGGACTGGAAAGGATGTGCTGTGGTAGATAAGTAAAATTAGATGTCATACTGGAAAGCCCTGTTATACTGCAGGTTTTATTCCCTTGAGGGCTGGATATGATGTTTGCACTAAAGGAATGTTAAGAGGTATATGTTAGGCATTCTTGGTTTAAAAAACAACAACAGTTTTTTATTAATCTTTAGTCAATAGTGTGGGTCACAGTGAGTTCTTTTGCTTTTTTTTAAAGTTCTGACTCTTTACCTTCCTGTGACTTTGTCCTTCTATTGAACTTTTGTACTTTTACTTTCCTAAGTAGAGCCCTTTCTGCACTGAGTGATAGCTGCTTGTTTGAATTATGTGCTTTTACCTTCTTGCCTTTTTTTAAAAAAAGATAAAGTTGGATTGCATGAGCAAAATGAGCTTATCTTAAAGCATAAAGGTAAAATAAACTTCAACCAGTTTCAGTTCTTCCTGAATCGAGTTAGGAACCATGACAAAGCCTTATGTTAGACTTACTATTCTTCCCATGCTTATATAACCCATAGTTCACAGAATTAATGTTTTCATTAATCAAAGACGGCATGTTTGCACCCTTCAAAAGAACTTTCATACCTTATGCTGCCAACTGGGTATCCGTCCTTTAACAAAATTTGTTGTAGCTTGTATTGTGCCCAATTGGAATTTTTTCAAAAACTTGAAGATTCAAAAAGTATTGGAAGGTGATATAAGCCCAGCCAGAAAGTTGTGATACTAACTATCATAAAGTAGTAGGGAGAACCACAATTGCTACACTGGAACTAAGCACTGGAACATTTCAAAATACAATATTTACAAGAAAGGAAGGAATGAACAGGCAGTGTTGTTTTAAAGCCGATGGCACCAAGATATAATTCAATTCATATTCAGGCATGATCTCAAAGGTAAATACTTACAGATTAGGCCACCGAGAACAAAATTCATGTTGACAGCAGTTGAACTGAGCAGTTTACAGCTGGAAAGATAAAGTTCTTTTGAGACTGTGCCTTTCAGAATTTTCTTTCAGCCAGGAGAAGTCATTGTCAGGAGAAAAGAGTAAGTAGAGAAGTTTGAATTGCACCTAAACCTGGGAGGTTCCTATCCTCCCATTGCTGCTGGAATTTGACGTTTAGTGAGCATGCTCCAAAGAACATTACTCTAATTAGTCTGAGCATACTTATTAATTATCCAGAACAGGGTAATCTGGCTTCAGTGTGGGCAGTATGTTTCCTCACTGGTGTTAGATTGCAAAAGTCTCAATGTTTTACTTGCTGTGTTTGATGTATTGCATGTCTCTGCTTCGTGATACCAAACAAGAGTGTAAGGTAAAACTTTTGCCCTGTGGCTTTGGTTAATTTATATAAGTAGTCTTCATGACAAGAATTTGATGTTTCTTTATGCCCAAACCCTAGAGCTTTTGTGCCTTTTTATAATCCTGTTGATTTACATCTATATTCAGTTTTCCCTTACCATACAGATCTTTTAAGCTTTTACTCAGACCCTAAGAAAAAGACATTATAGATCTGATTTCCAGTTGCCTTAAAGTTGCTTTACACCATACCAGCAGTAAAGAGATCATAAAGTTTGATGTTTCTTTATGCCCAAACCCTAGAGCTTTTGTGCCTTTTTATAATCCTGTTGATTTACATCTATATTCAGTTTTCCCTTACTATACAGATCTTTTAAGCTTTTACTCAGACCCTAAGAAAAAGACATTATAGATCTGATTTCCAGTTGCCTTAAAGTTGCTTTACACCATACCAGCAGTAAAGAGATCATAAATTGAGTGCAAATACAAAATATAATCTACATTTGATCGGTAAGAAAACTGTGCTTCTCAGAACCTGAAAACAGGAATCTCGTGCTGAGCTGAGCATGCTAGGCTACCAGGTGTGCTCAGGTCTTTGTTCAGCACCTTCCTATGTTTTCAGGGTTTCAGACCAGAAGGAAACTAGATTATACAGTTTGATTCTGTGTAATGTGGTATTAAAACTTGACCCAGGAAACTCTGCATTAAGTCAGACAACTCGTGTTGACTAGCACACCTGTGCCTTACAGGTCCTAGGCTGCATGCTGATTGCCAGGACAGTTCAACTGTGTGCAGCTCTTCCCTTTTTGTCTTTTACAATGGACTTTCAGTAGCAGGTTGAGGGCCGGATGAATTGCTATGATGGTAGCAGCCCATATCTTTTTTTTTTTAAACTGTGGATGTACAAAATAAAATGGAGCTCTAGTCCACTTTCAGAGGTAAAGTTACTTCTTTCCTTTTATTCATAGCTTCCTTGTTTATACGTTTAGGGATCATTATCAATCTTTTTGTTTTGCACAGCAGCTCACTGGGAGCTGATGTTCAGTTGCTTGTTCAGTATGACTATCTAGTTTTTTCAGAACTATTCCTTCTAGGTTATGATTCCCTATTGTGTAGGTATAACCTGCACTCTGAGTTGTTTGTATAATGTTCAGGTGTATTAAAGCACAACTTTGGACCCAGCTTATCCAGAAATTTACCACATTCTCTGATTGCCCTGTTGTCATTATGTACAGCTCTAGTAATCTTTGTCATCCCCAAGTTTTACTGATTATAATTTTATATTTATAATATGTTATATTATATTTATAATATATATTATATATAATACAATATATATAGTATTATATTTATAATATAAGTGTTGAAGAGCATTAGGCCTAATACTGATGCTATAGAACTGCATGAAGGATGTCCAACCAATGGTGATTCCTTGTCAACAAATAGATCTTTGAGATCTGTCATTTAGCCAATTCTTAATACCCTGTGTGCTCTACTAATATTGTGTAAAGCTAACTTTACACTGCGGGGCTGTACCCCCAAAATGTACTGCTGTTGCCCTGTCATTTGACACTGCTTCTCTGCCTCATGCATCAAGCAAAGCATAAAGCAGAGAAGAACAGAAATAGAAGTGAACAGAACAAGACTGGCTATCATCATTCATGCAATAGGACTTTACAGATCATATTTAGAAAGGACAAAATCCACAACAATGACAGGTCACAGCTCGTCAGAAGTAATCACATCAAAGCAGCAGATCTTAATAAAAGCCCAGCATGCTGGAGAGATGTGTTTATTAGAAAGTGGCTAGAGCATTGTACATGCTCACCCATACACGAGAAGGGGTATATCTACAGTGCAGGCCATTGCCCAGGGCTGCAAAATGTTCAGTAGCTCTATGAGTGAATGTGACTTGGTAGGGATGGACTTTTGCTGGTTTGCCTAGGGCAGCAGAACCCATAGAGCTGGCCTTGGACACAGTGCACTAGTCACTCTCCTGTGACCTACTAGGGAATAAAGAAAATACATTACAGTGTAATAACCAGAGACAGCAGTTAGTTTGCTCAAACTGGTAAGGTCTGCCACTCTGCTGCAATAAGTTGTAAGTGCATTTAAGAAGTTAGAGCCCAGAGTCATAGGCTGTTCCTATATTTACCAGCTGGGAACCTGTCCTCCCTTCAAGGGATTCGTATACTAATGTAGCCAAAAAGAGCAAGAGTCCTTCTGAGTAGCAGCAGTCCACTTGGGTGTCTTCCTGGACTGATGTCAAAACATGAATCAAGATGTTTTGTGGTTAAAGAGGTTTCAAGAGGCTTCCAATTTCATTCTTACTTTGGCAGTTTGGTTATTACTTTCCTGTGCAGAAAGTTTTACCATCTCACTTTGCACAAATACCACTTTTGGAATCTGCATTCGTACTAATAAAAGCAGGTCCAGTGAAGGCATAATGAGTCAGGTTACAGAACTTGGCTATGAATTTTTAATAGTAAGTTCACTAGTGATTTTTTTCTTGTAGAGTCTGCTATTGGACACTTCAGGGAGGACAAATAATTTTGGCACCTTAGATAAGATAACTGTGTAAGATGTTCCAAGTTCAACACCGAGTTCCCAAGATACCTAAAATCATACATAGGTTTGAAAAAAGTCTTTCTCTGCTGTTTTATGAGTACTTATACTGCTGGGAATATTCTGAAACATCTTCCTAATTAAAACTAAACTAATGCTACTCAATAGATGCTTTGCATTTGGTTTTTTTGATTAATTTTTTTACAGGGTTTCTTTACTTAATCCTAATTTGCAAAATTCACTCTGTACTTCTCAGCTATTTTTATGATTGAGTCCAAACACAGCCTACTAACACCCAGGGAGATGGTATGGGTTTTGTTGTTTGGGGTTTTTTTTGAGGAGTTTTTTCTTGAACATGTGATGTGATCAACTTGCGTAACAGACAATCTGGAGCAAGAGCCTGGAGCCAGCTGCAAACACTGGTACCAGCTTTTGGATCCCACAGGTACCTTCAGTAACAGAGTGAACAGTAAAAAAAAATAGTATCAGACAGTTCTCTCTCTCCATTTCTAGTTTCTTTTCCCTCCAACTTTTGTGTGCTTGGCTTTGTGTGGGATGGCAATGGTCAATGGCAATGCATTCCCCAGCAGAGAACCCAACTGTAAAGATAAGTTTATCACGAAAGATGGTTAGTGGTCACAATGTTGAGGCAGTCTGTGGGAACCCAGCTCCATTCTGCTGAATACTACTTTGTGGTTGGTATTCAACACCTTAGTATCTTTGCCCTGTGGAAGTGAGTATGTGTCTCACCTGACTACAGTGAGCTGGCGAGGCAATGTTCCAGGCTAGCTTTATATCAGTTAAGTGGCCAGATTAAGTGAGTCAAATCCAGGCCTGTCTTGGTTCCTCATTGTTAAAAATGGACATAATACTACTTTACTAGTATACTGTAAAATCAATACTTTGAGGTTTGACTAGCATAGGGAATCATAAATTCCTGAGTTAGACTTCTAAAGATGTAATGCCTTGGAGTAATAAGAAAACACATCTCCAGCCTGTATACTGGGGGGAAGAGAGGGAAGGGGGAGCCAACCTGTAAACAGCAACAGCTCAGGTAACTCCTTCAGTCCTTTAATTAACACTTCCAGTCTCTGAAGCCCAGCTTTGGTGGCTGTTTAACTCTAGTCCGGAGGGACTGAGATTCTGGCTGTTGAACCATAGGGATTTGCTTGAAAAACAGTCACAATAGCAGAAGAAAAAACCATCTGAGAGCAGTGACATAGTGTCATATCAGTATCATCATGGGTTCAGCTATACACTGAGTCAATTGACAAGCTTGCTAATGCAGAGTGCAAGATTAATTGGCTTTGGTCAGCCTTTGCTTCACTATCTGAATATCATTATCAGGAATGTAAATGATTATGCAATGCAGAGAAATGCCACAATAGTCTCAGTGTCTCCTTTTATACTTGTCTCTTTTTAAACAGGGCTTTATCTAAATGCAAATGTGATTTCAGCCTTCTGATTAGGACATTATACAGTCATCCATTCCAGAAAAGCACAATTAGCGGATTATTTTATTTCTGACTCAACAGTTCTTGGTTTAGATAGTTTGTTTGTTGTGCTATGCATGATATTTAAGTTATCAGAAGGAGATTTACATTGTTAGTCAGGATTACAGCCAGATTTTGTGAGGTCGAGGGTTTTTTCTTGGCAGATAAAAATGGTAACATTTGTGGGATTTGAGGGGGGGTGTTTTTAGAACAAAAGGCAATAGTGCATATTCTTACTATGCTTCATTGTCCTTTTTGTGCCAAGTAAGGGGCAAATTAGAGTAGTAACTATGCAAATTCTCCAGTGTCGTGGGGTGTACAAGTGCAGAGTTTAGCCTTACCTGTTTGCAGGATCTACTCACTGAGTTGTACTCATACAGCACCCCAGTGGGTCAGGTCATAAGATTATTTCTCACTAAACAGCCATTTTACCAAAATAGCCATCAAGTTTTCCATGTGCTATGGTAGATTTCCAGTGAAGTTTTCACCAGAAATGATACTGCAAACACTGAAGTTACATGCTCAGAAAAATACAGATCTTTGGTGATAAACTTCTCTATGAAGCTTACCCATGTCACAAAATTTGTAGCATTTTTGCAGCTATGAATCTGTCAGAACTCAGGATATGTTTTTTTTCTTTCAGTATGGGAGCCTCGTACAGTATACGTCTGATAACTAGACCTGGTGAAAACTTCGATCTTCAAGTCAATTAGAAAGTCCAGTATTTGTGTTAAGGTGAAGGATTTTTTTCTGAAATTCATCAGTGTAAATGTATTTGTCACACGATTTGGATTCAACAGCTCATCATTTTCCTATGAAAAATTACTGCAGTGGAAAATTCCTAATTATCTACAGTGAAACAACATTTTCAATTCCATTGATCAGTTTAATCCTGCCATCAGTTTAATCCTGCCATATTCATATGTTTACATGACTCTGGTTTCTTGCTCTCTCCTATAGCTTATTTTCTTTATGCTGAAGCAAGCTGTCCTGTACATTCCCAACACATGAGGGATCTTTGCTTTTGTGACAGGAAATCTATTGCACCACTTAGGTTTAATTAGAGCACAATGACATATGATGAGTTTACACATCAAAGCCTAGAAACAACACAACAAATGGGCTCTAGTCCCAAAGTATATTTTGGGATCCATATTGAATTGGGATGTTTCACTGTATTTAGTGGGAATATGTGAAATACAGGGTCAGGTTCTTAGGGTCAGTGGAACTATACCAATTCTTACCAGCTAAGGATCTAGCCCCAAAAAACTGTGTGTAAAGTTAAATTTAGGTTCAGATGAACTTGAATCCAACTGCATATTCTAGATTTCTGTACTGGATGATAAAAAAAATTCCCATGGGTTCTGTGTAAGTAACAAGTTGAATCCTATGCCCAGTTCTAATTTGCACTGAGTTCAGAGAGTTGAGTATAGACCCAGGACATATTTTAATCTGCCACATAGTGGAGTGAGGGGTTAGCTTACATCTAGGTGCACAGATGGTCTTTATATTCTGTTCACTTGTCACACTACTTATGTGTTGGTAAGTCACAGTCAGTGATTACAGTGCCCTATCACTTACGTAAATGAAGCTCTTCATCTCATATCTTTAACATGTATGTGGATTTATCATTTCAAGAAGTACGACTTATTACTGTAGCAATTTTTTCCTTCCATAAATGCTTTTCATTAAATAAGGGAATTGTGATGTTTCAGATACAATTTTTTTTTCTTATTTCAGGAAAGCTTAATTTGAGATATAGTATCTAGATCCCAAGTTCTGTCTACACTCAGGGTTATGGGATGGGTCCATTTTTGTCTTATTGTTCTTAATCTACATTTGTGCATATTACATGAAAGATAAAAAAAACCCTCTCCTGTATGGAGAATGCAAAAAGCAATTTAAGCTGGGGTTTTTATAGAGTTCATCCCTTTTCAAATATCCACTTTTCCTGTGGTTATTGGACTGCTTTAGTATTTTGAGACACAGTACTCACAGGAGACTAGGCTGTTTTAAGAACAAAAGTGCCGTGTATTCAAAGTGTGGCATTTAGTCTAACTGTATGGTAATGATGAATGCCCAGCCTTTGCATTAGTCTGGCGAGGCAGCGTGTCTCAAGCATTCACCTTCAAGGCACAGTTGTTTCCTTGTGGACCATTTCTGTAACATGTGGCAGGCCTTCGTCCTCTGACCATGTTAGCATTGCTCCCCATGTCAAGTCATGAACTGTGGGGCACAGCAAAGAGGTCAGATGGCTTCAGATATTCTTATATGTGAATTGCCTGACTCAACATGTAGCCATTTGGGTTCTAAACAAAAAACTAGCTGTATTAAAGCTTGACTTTCAGAGTTGTAGAATATGTAAACTGCCACTGAAGGAAGGAGAAAAGGAAAACACTGGTTGGAGCCAAAGATAGCCTGTGTGAAGCTGGTCTAGTCAGTTAATTTCTGTGCCTCATTTCCTATTGATGAGAGCAGTCTACAGTCTGAGTGGTGTTCTTGTGTCTGTATCAGACACTGGGAGACACTCAGGATATGGTAATAGAAGATTCAGAAATATATAAAAAAGCTAGATAGATGTCTGCTGGTGCAACACCTGTAAATAGTAATCCTTAAGCTTCAGTAATTTTTTGTAACAGACTCTAGAAGGCGCTTTATTCTTTAGAAAAGTGACTTGATTAATCAGGCTTTAAATGACTGACAGATAAAGCACCTTGACAATTACTGGGCCATTAACATGGCTTTTTTTTATTATGGCATGCCTTGTATCTGTTTTGTTTTTCATTTTCCTTCTTTTTATAACTGTATCTGTTCAGGCAGTTCTTGTTCAAATGTATTGGTAAAACAGAGAAATACAGAGTTGGATACACAGAGGACATCCAAGCTTTATTGAAAAGGTCTTGCTTCCCCTGTGTAATTTCATATGGTAAAAAAATTCAAGGCTACCAAAGAAAGGCAACATGTATGTTACTGTATTCTTTAACTACTTGTTATAAAAGAAAAGTAAATCTAGATATTGATCAAAAAATAAAATCCTTACATCCCAGTTCCTCTGAAAAACACATCTCCTTCTATAAATTGAATACTGTTGTGACGGAATCTCTTGAACTATCAGTATGTGTCAGGAATATTACTCAGTCTACATATATCGTTCTCAGTTTTGTCACCTGCAGTACTAAATGCCGGGGAAAACTGAAGGAGGGGATTTAGCATGATGTTTGTATAGTAAGTGTTTCTTACAACTTATGGTATAAATTCGCAACCCCAAAATACTTAATTAAAAAGGTAATACCAGTTGAAGGCTCAAAGTTTAATTTAAATAGTAGGGGAGAAAGAGCCAGGTGTCAGGTGAAATTAAATATCCTAAACAGGAAAGGAAAGCAAAAGCAAAGGCATATGCATAACAAACAAGACAATTTTCAAAGTTTCATTTGTGTTCTCACTGACATGTAGTAGGGATATACAGAGATATCACTGAACTGAGTGCTAGGAAGAAACTGAAGGAGGGTACC
Source organism: Aptenodytes forsteri (assembly GCF_000699145.1). Lineage (NCBI taxonomy): Eukaryota > Metazoa > Chordata > Aves > Sphenisciformes > Spheniscidae > Aptenodytes > Aptenodytes forsteri. Next base: position 5,320,812 of record NW_008795131.1, on the reverse strand, counting down.
AGAATCTATTTTGAAAGTCGATTTGTATTAGAAGGGTTCCTAAGAAAACAACCTGAGAAAAGAAGTCAAGGAAGGAAGTTAGTGCTGAGAGCAATATCAAGGGTGGAGTGAAAGGTGTATGCTGGAAATATGCCCTCAGCGCGCTCTGCTGGAAGAGAAGCCCTAGGATTGAACCCCATGTTGCAGTTAGAAAAATAACATGTACATATACCTGCTTGAGGTGCCTGTTGAGGCCTTCAACACTTGGGAAGTAAGTCAGATGAGGTGTTATGCCATGAGGTGTCCAGTATGCCAAAACAAAACTGAGATCCACTCTGAAACAAACTCTTTTATTATTATCAGGTCAGATGGGGCTTTGAGCAACCTGATCTATTGAAAGATGTCCCTGTCCATGGCAAGGGGGTTGCACTAGATGATCTTTAAAGGTCCCTTCCAAGCCAAACCATTCTATGATTATATTTCTATTTTCAAAATAGGACACAGACTTGGAATCATCCTACCTAATTTAGGCTTGTAACTGCGGGATCTGTATTATAATTCTTGTTTTGCTACTCCTGTGTTCAATGGAGGGAAGGGCAGGGAGTAATTCAGTCTATATATCATTTGAGTCACATTTTGGAGTTGCTTATCTTTCTACTGGTTGGAGGGGGGAATGCAGGGATCTCTCTACTGACTGCTGAGAGTATAATCACCTCCTGTACTCAAATGCCGAAGTGAAATGAATCCAAACCAAAAAATGCATGGAACTGATGCCCAGCATAGGTTTCATTGCAAAAAGAAAATATATTTTAGAGAAAAAAGACTGGAAAAAAACAAGAGATGAACATTTTGAAGTCTGGGGATATTCTGATCTGTATTTTGAGCTGAACTTTTTAGGTAAAGCCATAATTAGCACATCCTGTGCGCTTGGAAAGTGTGGTAGCAATTGGACCAGTCAGACTGAAGCCATTTTGAAAAGTCAGCTCTTGGTCTATATTTCTGAATTTTTGTAACATCTTTCTGCCCTACGTATTTTTTTGGACAGTATCCAATTCCTGTAGTGCGTGAGGCCAAATGGCTTTTATTAAACAAATACGAAAAAACAGAACTGGAATCAAACAAACAGAATGAAAAGATTGCAGCAGTAGTACAGAGCCAACTTATTGCCCTCATGATGGAAGAATGGTTTTCTAATTGCTTGTGAAAGCTAATGGAAACCATATTTTGGCTGTGAACAGTTCTCAGGAGGGATCATTCTGATGATTGTGAAGTCTTACCTCATCTCTCGTACTTTACTGATAGAACATATCAAGTATTCAAAAGCAGACACACACCATGAAGCTCAAAGTGCAGAAAACCACTGGTCAGTTTTAGATGCTAGAGAAAGATGGAATGCTTCAGGCATGAGTGAGCTTTACTGGCACATCACTGACCTGTCAGAGGCTGGTGCAGATTTACCTTCGTTATGGCATGTCAATTGTGGGAGGAGTAGATAACTGGCAGAGGGTAAAGGTTATGATGACAGAATCCAGGAGCCAACTAATTAATATTTTCTTGCCCACAAGACATCATGATATCGTACTCAACAGTGTTGAGAGAAGGGGGTGTTTGAAAACTTAGTCCAGTCAACATCATCTACTTCTGAGTTACCTGTAACTAAAAATCGGAAATACCACTTTTTGCATTTTGTCCATGGAATCTTTCCTAAATGTTATACCATTTCAGTCCCTAAGATCTTTATTCCAGTCTTTAGTAATAACAACCAAACCAAAGTTGTTATCTTAAATGTTAAATTTTGTCTTTCCATGATGTGTATTAGTCCTTTTTGCGCTGGATGGGGCATTACCAGCACAATACAAAACACAGGATTTCCAACTGCTGTATTTGACATTGGCATCACCCATTTATCCAAAACACAGGATTTCCAACTGCTGTATTTGGCATCACCCATTTATCTATCTTGGGAATGGCCTTTGCCTACTTTTCTTTCCAAGATCCCCTGAATAGGTAGTCATTAACCTATGATTAATTAAGGAAGTGACCAAGCTGAATCTTTTGCAGGTAGTTGACAAGCTGTGATGTATTAGCTCCAGTGGAAAGTCATCACAGCCATTATAGTGGTGTTTACAGAGCTTGGGGTCCAACAGCCTTTTTTTGGTTGGTTAGGTTTTTTTTTATAATGTTAATAACAAATCAGGGTAAACAGCACCATACACAGATCCTTCAGCTCATTGCAATCACAAAAATGTGTCATATTGGTTATGAAGGTCAAATTGGGATTTTTGTAGCTTTTATGGGTATTTTTCACTAGGGAGTTAGTTACTGTGATCAGCATTTGTTTTGGTACTGTTTGCCGTAAATCTGTATACTCTAATACTTTGGGGAAAGGGCTTTGCTTGTTGAAAGTGTTGCTAAAGTGATTTTGAGTAAAGTCACAATTGAACTACAGAGAACCCATTTCAGTGTAAGGAAAGATGTCAGTATAAATAAGCAGGAAAGGGATCCTGACATGTTCTTCAAAGGTTTATGCCTATTAAGCCTATTGTATATCTTAGAATTAGTTTTAATAATTTACATCATCAGCTCATGAGATAGCAACCCTGTTAAGTACTTCCTTAGACAGTCATCTCTTTCCCTTGGAGGCTAGAAAAGCTTTTTCTGAAGTGTCATCAGAGCCTTTCTTAGGGGCTTCCATAACACCCATCAGCCGTGACTCACTATGTTTCTGCAGGTCCTTAAAAAAAAATAGTGTTATAAAACTTGCCTGTTGATACCAGCTAAGCAGGTGGTGAGCTATATTGTGTGCTCTATTAGTCTACACAAAAACAGGCTCATATTACTGTCACCTCCTCCCCAATCCCATCCCACCTGTTTGGCTCATCTGCCTCGTTCTGCCTCATCTTATGACTTGTCATTAGTCTGCCTTGTAAATTCTCCGTGGCAGAAACTTTTTCATTAGATATGTATGTATGTGTATATATAGCACCTACCATGATAGAGCCTGAATCCTTGACTGAAGACTATGGGCACAATTCCAATATGGATAATAATGCTAATATTGCAAGGCTCTTTCTCACACATTTCCTGTAGACAAGAAGCTCTGCTGCAGGAACAGCTCCCTCTCGTTTTACAAGATGTTACTTTTGACAAAAGATAGTTAGATTCAAAAAATCAATATAGCATAGATTTCACCCAATCTTTCAGTAATGAACAGAAAAAAAAAAAAAAAACACTGTGAGGTGCTCAGATATGACTTTGTACTGTGGTTTTGCACCATAAGAAGAGCAATGTTGTAGAGACCCATCCCTCAAGAATAAGACACATTCCGTGTTTTTGTCATAGAATTCTTTAATTTTCTTCACATAGAATCATACTTTTTGTGCCTAAAATATTAAAGATTTTAAGAAACTTCTGCTACTGTAAATCAGCATAGCTCTTGTTACTGCTATAGAGGTATGCTAATTTATATCTACTTAGTTATAGACTGAGATGGAATTTTGTTTTACTGAAAATACGGATTACAATAGTACATATCCCATTATGATGGGCATTTTTATAGGTACATAGTGAGGAGATTTTCCCCACTGCAAGAAGAGCTAGTCTATGCAAATATACAGCTCAGGCATGCGATAGTTGTGGTGTTCTATTCTGAAATAAATTTGGCCAAAGGACTTAAGTAATTTAAGAAAAAGGAAAAAAATATTCCAAATGATGAGTAAGTATCATAACGGGTGCTAAAATAATGCCGTACACCTACTTCATTATTCAGTTACTTATTTATTATCTTTATTCTTAAGAGTAATGATGTAAAAGTGTTTTTTTCCAAATGTTAATTTAGTTCTCTGCAGATGGTAACCATCTGTTAAATGACAAGTAATTTACAGTATTTGATTAGCACTTTATATAGCTTGGATGGACTTACTGTTACAGTATGTAAGGATAGTTATGGAGGTGAAACTTGTTAGATTTGTTCTTTTCCTGTTGCCGTTACCAAAAAAAATGGAAAGCTTCAAACCTATCAATATTTTTGCCTGTCTTCTCCTATATTTATACATGTTATTTCAAGTTAAAGCCTGACATTCATAGGCCAGCTCACAAGATATTCTTGAGAGAATGACAATACTAGGAAATATTGTTAAATTGCAACACCATTTGTAGCAATTATGAGCATCCTCATTCTTCAGTGTTACCATGTGGATGGACTCTTATGGATGCTCAAGGAAAGCACTGGACGCTTGAATGAATCTAGGAATCGTGGCTTATCAAGTAGAAAACTCCCTTGGGGCTGCGATACTGCTTTGTATACTGACAGCAGCTTACACTGTGGGTCTTTTTTTAAACTAGAAAAAATTTAATATTGCAATATACCTTAATATTACCATTATAAAGTGATCTTCTTGCATGAACTGCACGCTTTTGTATTTTAATACCTTGATCAATGACAAATAACCCCCATCTGTCCATAAACTAAGTTCCAATTCATTTCATACTGTGTTTTCTTCTAAAGCTTCTTCAAGTTATGCTGTTAAACCTTAATTTGCTGACCCTGTTTTCATTGTTGTAAAATTACTTTACACTTATTTCTGTGTTTTTAATAAAATTCATTAGGTATTTTGATTTGTGTTTTTTATTTTCAACAGCTAAAAAGCTTGATAATGGCCCCGCTACCGAATGCTGAATTAGTTCAGAACTCTTTGCAGTTATATCGTTACCTGCTTCGATGCTGTAAGCAACTTCCTGAAGAGAATATTCGTCAGCATTACAGACATGCAGTCAGGCAGGTGAGAAACAGACTTTTCTGTTGGTGGAATTCAGTGTTGTGTGGGGTTTTTTGTTTTTGTTTTTCTTCTCCTACGGTTTGGACCAACTTTTTATAACTCCTGGCACTTAAAAAATTATTATTCTGCAAACTTGAAACATTAGTGTATTTGAGGGATTATACTGGGCGTATGTGAAGGAGCATTTCTTTTTGTTTGCTTTGAATCTGAAACCTTCTATTTTCCTTGGCTTTCATCTCTAATTCTTGTGTTAGTCAAGAGAGTGAACGATCATTCCTTACTCACCTAAACACATCTTTTATGGTTTGAGGGATTATACTGGGCGTATGTGAAGGAGCATTTCTTTTTGTTTGCTTTGAATCTGAAACCTTCTATTTTCCTTGGCTTTCATCTCTAATTCTTGTGTTAGTCAAGAGAGTGAACGATCATTCCTTACTCACCTAAACACATCTTTTATGGTGAAATTTACTGGTTCCTTGTCGGTCGTTTTTTTTATATATATATATATATATT
>NW_008795131.1:5283111-5313403 GCF_000699145.1 Aptenodytes forsteri | reverse complement strand
ATATTCAATATTCACCCCAACCCCCCGGCTGGGTAAATCTCATCTAATTGTTCATATATTTCATGCCTTTGATCATACCTGTTGTTCTGTGTCTTTCTAGTTTTAACGTGGCAGACATTCAGTTGTTACCTGTTGTTCTGTGTCTTTCTAGTTTTAACGTGGCAGACAATTTCAGTTGTTGTTCTGAATTAAAGTTCTCTGGGGTTTTTTTGCTGATGATGTATGAAAGGAGTAAAATACTTAATATGAAATTACATTTGGCAAGACTTCTTATGGAAATAGCACAGCCAGGTGCTACAATGTATATTTTTACCTTTTCAGATCAACAGTTTGTTTGCATCAAATATTTTCTTTGAGATTTAAAAGTGATCCTTATTTTGACAACTGTTGTGTTAAGTTGGCTAGCCAGTGTAACACTGATTGAATGTTGCAGAGTTTCAAAGTTCATGCCGATGAAGACGATCCTGAGCGAATCCAACAGATTATTAAGAGAGCCATTGAAGATGCTGACTGGGTCATGAATAAAGTAAGTGCATCAGATTTGTCTAAGTTTTGCTCTCTCTCACTTCAGATCAAAGAAGAAAACATCAGAAGGCAAGTTAGGAACAGCAAACTGTTCCATTGTCCTGGATGTTGAAGTGTCTGGGTGAAAGGAAATACCTAGCTACTAGGGATTTATGATTGTGATAGTTCTTGTTAAAAAAAAAATTCTTTGTCGATACAAACTTAAGTGTATTTTTTAGAACCAATGATGCTTTAAGTTGGTCTCTGTATAAATCTTTGTTTCCATGAAGAATTATATTAAATTTCAGCAGCGATGGCTAGTATAACTCTATTATAGAGAAAAAAACTACAGTATTTTGCAAGCCATGGTTTGTTGATACACATCATCTGCTTTCCTAACAGGAATCTATCCTCTCTTAGTAGGTTTATGTTAACTCCCAGAACAATGTTGGGTTTTTTTCCCCCTCAGATCTTGCCTGTGGCTGCACAAATCAGGGTTAGACAACACAGTGGCAAAATTGTGATAATGGTTTGCTTGTGCTGTAGTTATCACCCAGACAGATATGCCTCTCTACTACCACAGCACTGAAAGATACCACTCAAACTGGTTTCTTATTTAAGAATGACGATTGTTTACTGTTAGACAGCTGAGAGTCACCTGGACTTCCTTGGATTTACATCTGGTTGGGGAGCATGATATGTTAACATGGATTTCTTAGAGTATCATGAAACAAGTCAAAAGTTCAGCTTGCTCTAAATATCTGTGATTTAATTTACTAAATGACTGTTAAGTCCTTCTCTCTGCCAGCCCATGAGATCCAAATGAGAATTGTTACAGGAGCAAGCACAGATTAGTCATAGATTATAATATTATAGAAGTAGCCAAATCCCAGCAGTTATAGCCTAGTAAATAACTGTCTGTGCCTGAATCAGATCTTATTCTCCCTACAATTATGAAAAGCCACATTCTGATTCTGCTACAGAGATTGTAGTCTCCTTCATTGGAAAACTGGTAATTGAACTGTGTGAGAGGAGGATCAGATTCACAGTGCCTGCCAAGAAGCATTATCTTATACTGTAGAGCGAAAGCCTATCAAATTTCAATCTAACTTAAAGGAAACTGAGATAATTTTATGTAGATCACGAAGAGGGTTGTAAATCCTTGCCACCATGAACTGTTACCTTTAGTTATGTGCTCTTTCCCACAAATAATTGGGTTTTTTCCTTTTTTTTTAGTATAAAAAACAGAAGTAGAAGAGGAATGATGAAGACAAGAATGTCCTTGGTGAACATCCTTAGAGGACTTGCAGTCAAGCCCAGTACTATATTATAGTTATTGCCTGGAGTTTTCTCTTAGATAATACAAATAAAATAATTTATATCTCATTGGGATGTCACGAAGCTAAATTACTATTTCTGAAGCTATTTGAGTCTATAGATTAAAAGGCACAGTCTAGGTTCAAAGTATTAGCTTGTATAATCACAAACTTTAGCTTAAAGCCCAAACTTGTCTAAGATTTGAGTCACACAGAGAGCATCTCAGGAAAACTTACTGAGAATAAAAATGTAATGGAGTACAAGTCATTAACAAATAATAAATAGTGCCCTGTCTGTCATTCATATCTGATGAATTACAGCATCTCATCTGAAAGAACTTAACTAGTATCTGAGCGTAAAAGTCTATACTGGGAGCGCGCAAACCTGAGAAATGCTCATTGAGGATCAGAGCAAATTTATCTTTACTTGATTGTGAACTAGATTACACTGTTAGGTCTAGATCCACCATAGCATAGCAGTGTTTGATACACTTATTGCATAGGTTATTTGGTGGCAAGGTTCTTCTGTAGAAGTAACAGTGGTTTTAAGTTTGTGTTTGTGTAACGTTCTGAATTAGGGTAGTCAGTCTGTTATGTCAGATCATCCTCTGTCAGGATCATAGATATGTTTTTCAGAGTGAAGCAGAGGTATGACTGGAGCACAGGTCTGGTTTTAATCTAGTAGCAGACACAAAAGCATAGGCTGCTGAGTGGAGAACTTACCCACAAGAACTTTAAGCCCATCTGAAACTTGAACCACAGTATTTTCCACTTGCCTGTCGGTGCTACGGGCATATCTTCATTCTACTCTGTAGGTTTGCACTTGAACTAATGGTTGTCTTTTCTTATTTAAAGATAGGTGCCTGTCACCCTAATCTCTAAACTCTCATGAAAATGGACGCCATTCAGATGGGTTTTTTGCACTGAATGGTATAATCACTGAAATGGGCAATGTTGTACAGATACAAAGGCCTTCACAACTTTTTGCAACATATAATAAATGTCCTTTAAAAATGGGAGTCCATGTCCTTTTTAAAAAGACTGTCTTTTCACTGCCCTAATAGATTTTTATCAGGGAAAACTCAGTAGAAATACTAGCTATCTTAAATAAAATTAATTTAGGGGTAAAAGATTTTCCTTTTGAAACATGACCTTTGCTTTTAGCTGTACTTGGAACTTTCTGCCTCCAGGTGGCAGTGCATGCTGCGATGCGCATCCGAAGTCCTAAGTATTTGGGGGTTGGGTTTGTTTTTACTGTTTCCAAATTGTTGAGCTTCCTCACCTGCCAAAATAGAGCTCAAGTGCTAAAGCAGATCTCTTTTAGGCTCCAGTTTGCTTTTTTTATTCAGCCATGAAAGAAACAAAAAGAAAATGCTAGCTCAAAGTAGTTAAGAAGAATTTGACGAGTGCTATAAAAGAAATGGGGGCTGTAAGTGAACATTTATACCATAAAGTACTGTATCAAAAAATTTCCTTTGTCTCTGCTAACCCTAAACCCTCCTCTTCAAGAATTCCAGCCCTCTGTTATTCTTTCCTCTGCCATCACCACTATTGTTCCTCTTTCTAGTCCTACATCTTTCACATCACCTTATACACCCTCAACTTCGGTTTGTGTTCTGTATATTCCTTAATTCTGTTCTCTCCCATCTTATCTCTCTACCCCACTTCCTTCTCAAATCTTTTTCCGACAGGTGCATCAGAAGATACTCAGGTATTATGCAGGGGTCATCCTTCTGCTTAATTTCAGATAATAAAGCATGAAGGTAATGAAGTTTCTCAACAAAGTAGGTGTAAGTTTTTCTTCATGTGAGGAAAACCACTTATCTTTCAAAAAAAAAAGTATTTAAGTAGAAAGTGCAACCATTCTGGTTTAAACTTTCAAAATAGTTTGATGCAAGGTAGAGCATAGAAAACGTCAACCTTGGCAGTTGACGAGGAATATCCAGTATGAAACTGAACACTGTAATAAAAAAGCAAGTAGATTTGATAGATGATATCTAAATGTGCTACTTTTAATCAAGAACAGCAAACAGGTGACCCATGCTGTACTCCAATTCTATTGTATATGTTTGGTCTGTAGTACGGAGATGCACTGAGCTTTGTATCAGTGCAATAGTGAAAACAATAACTCAGTAGGATTAGCAGCGTATGGAAACATACTAGTTTCCTGAACTTTAAGTGTAGTGTGCTCAACAGCCCTCCATTGCTTTAATTGTCTTGCTTGATGTAGTGTGAGACATATTTTGTTCAATTACTAAATAGGATAATTGCATGTGTCTAACTCATTCTTATATGCCTGTTATTTAATTTATGGATAGTTCAAGAGAGAAAGCACCAAGGAGCTGGAAGGTGCAACCGTGGCATGTCTGCAGCTCCAAATGTCTGAGGTGCCAGCTGATATATGGGAACATCAGACCAAAGGTATGATAGATGTAACTGATACGGTAGGACCAGGATCTGTGAATTTTAGACTTTGGAAACTGGTAGAACATGCAGTTCCTAGTAGGATGCAGAGGGGGAACATGGTTGCTGAGGCAGGAGACACCGTGACTGAGTATTTTGACAGTAGTGGTTCAGTTGTAGGCCACGATGAGATGTCTGAGTCCTTTTTTTTTTTTTTTTTTTATACAAACATAATCTGGTTTTCAAAGTAATAAACCTTTTAATAGAATGGAAATATAATGTGAAGATAACTTTATTTACTCTGTTATGGAGCAAAGAATTTTCTTGGTGGTGGTGAGACACGATGCAAACTATTGACTTCCTTGTAATGGTGAAAGTAACTCCAATGTCACAGACGGACATGTTTCTCTAATGACCAAGCTGAAGAGTCATTCAGCTGCATAAGCTGAGGCTTTTATGTTTTCAAGACATTATACAAATTCTGTTCTTCAACAGAAGAACCAAAGATGTTATATTAGCCTAGATGTAGATGTTTTAAAACAACAAAAAAAAAAAGCTCACAGTGCTCATTAAACTGTTGATGCAACAAAGGATAATGCCAGTAAAAAGGGACAAGCCTATACTGTTCAGTATACAGGGTTTAGTTTTACTGAAATGAAGAACCTGTTTCTGTACTTCTATATCATGCCAGTTCTGGTAAGTAATGGACTATTGATAGGTATATGCAATAATTGAGTGATTAAGGGCCCATCATGTCAAAGCCCCAGTTTTTGTTGGCCGCACTGATGAGCAGTCCTACAGCAAGCATTCAGTTACCAGCATCATTTTCAGTGTGGAATAGTATCTCCTGGCCATTCATTAGCCTGAGGGTTTTCATTGTGTTTACACAAATGTAATAACTACATTCTGGAAACAACAGTTTTGCAGCTGGTTACTGTAAGACCTTGGGTCAATAATGTCTCCTAAGTACTCCTGTACAATTAGAGGAGCTGAGTGGAATTAACCGTTCAAAGGTTGTATACAAACAACTCTGTCAGTTAAGCTAGAGAGAGGTTTTCACAGGAGGCTTGTTACGCAAGGCAAACATTAGAACAAGGAAAAGGCAGTTGGGAGACTTCTGCTTCATGCTTTTAATTCTTGAAGTATGGAGAAACAGATTATTTAGATCACATTTTAGCTAAGGAAAATGAGAAAAAAGTTCTTAGTCATTAGCTCCACATTATATACTTATCAACATTCAGTCTAAGGACAGAACCGAATTTGGTGCTATACTTTTCTATGTATATAACATTAGGAACCTAAAGCTGAAATCGTGTGGAAAGTCTGTACGTTACAAATGTGGAAGTGACATGTCTAGAAAGACTGGAACAATAGCAATTTACTGGTGGGTTAGTTGATGTGCTTTGTTTAGTGTTTAGGTTCTTGCTCTTAAGCCCACAGACAAATGTTAAAGGGTCTACTTTTGTATTACCAGCCTTGGAGCCTCATGTAGAAGCTTTCTGTGTAGTGAAAATCTTTCCTTTTTTTTTTTTTTAAATTTGTTGATATCAGGTTTTGGTATGGAGAAGACTGTAAATTTGTGGTTTATCTAAAATATAGGATAGTATTCTGCACTTCACATGGTTAAAGAGCTGTATATATTTCTGATCACACTGTTATGTCAGAGGTGTTATTGATTTCAATTCACTCTTGCCACTGAAAGTCATCTGAGCCCTGTGGGTACTGAATAGGATACTTCCATCCCAAGCCAGGTTTCGCTTAGCACCATTTGTCAATAACTGAATATTCTTTAAATCATTCTTTAGCTTTAGCACTTTGTAAACTCTTTCTCACTTGGTTCATTATGTCACAGGCATTGCTTTTTGTTTAGAGACACGTGAGCTTAAGAATTTGGTGCTAAACAAAAACATCTCTTCTGTGGTGTTTGGCTCATTCTCAAATGTCATAAGGAAGTGATCTTTACTGCGATACTATAAAGAACAAGTATACACAGTATTTGTGAGAGAAACAAATAATATTCATTGTGATCTTTTCTTCAGGGAAACAGTTTCTTATCTGTGAATAGCTTTTAACTTGGCATTACAAATTGTGCCTTCATATAAAGCTCTGATAAGATGCAACCCGAACAGGCAGCACAGCGGCTGTGAGTCTTAGACATTCAATATCATAATATTCATTATGAGAGTCCTTGACCTTAAACTGTAAGAACGAATCTTTAGAGCTTTATGCTCCACAATGTAGCATCCCTCAGTGGCATCCAAAATAGCATATGTTTATTTGAAATGTGTGAGTAGCCTCTTTGTCAAGAACTGTGCTCTAAAGCAAGTCAGTAATACATGAAAATGGATTCACTCTGTGCTGCGCTGCCCACTTGGTCAGTTGCTTTACTGCAGTCTTTCCTACTGTTCAGAGGCGGTGTATTTCTTCATGAGCATGAGCCAGCTGGCACATCTGTCAACTTTTGTATTATTTGATTAATTTATCTTATACTTCTGTCAAGCCAGGTTTTATGAAATAGTGTTAACTGAAGTATACACTAGTCATCAAGTACTCCTTTCAGCTTGTGATTAATCAGGGCAGACACATTAACTTTTAAAAAAAAAAAAGTTCTTTGAAGAATATTTTCTGTTTTCCTCATAATTGTGTTTGATATTTAAAATAGTTTTTAAAAGTTTAGAAGCAGATGGGGGCATCTGTTACTTGCAGCTAAGAGCTTAATAATGTTTGTATTTATCATTGGTCAGAGAGGTCCCTGACACTGCACACTTAAGGGAGTAATCCTGCATACTTAAGTAAGCTAGTAGATTATGAAGAGGACAGTTCTGGAACTGCTGTTTATTGTGTTTACCTATGAACTGAGAGGCCTAAGAAGTTAACTTCCCTATTCTGTAACTATCAACTGGGTGCCTTTTACCCCAGAAGAATCTGCCTTCATATTCTGCGTTAATCTATTTTGAAAAGGATTAACTTGATTTTTTTTTTTAATTGGTAACTTCTGAGAGAGCTTTGTTTGGGTGCTTCACTACCTTATATAAAATATTCTCTTTCAGCTGCTGCCCCACAACATTAGATTGAACTGCCTTATTACCTGTGTGCTTCATCTGTTTAAAAACTAGTGCACTTTATGTCCTTTTATTATTACAGCTTATTTTTTGCACAGTCTTTGGTATCCTTCTTGAAAGAGGTTTAAAAATGGTGGTGTTTTGATTAATATTTCCTGTCACTTTACAGAATGGATTTTAAAAGATAGAAAATTGACAATAAATTGTTGCAACTGATTAGTTTGACTCATGTTCTGTATTTGGTAACATCACACAGGAACTGGGATTTTCTCAGTCTTACTTTCATTTTCTCAGTAACTTCATTCACAGAAAGCTGTATCTCAGATGGTATGAAACAAGGAACAAGGAAAACAGTGTGTTTCAAAACAAATGTCAAAGAGAAGTTAGTAGTCTGGAAAATATTATATCATGATGGTGGACATGGGCAAAGGCTGTATTTGCTGGAGACGCCTCCCTGATCCTCACCAATCCTGAGGACTGATTTTTCATACCTAAAAATAGAATATTTGGTTTTCCACAATTGTGCAACTGCAAGGGCTGCTTTCTCTTTTATTTTCTGTTTCCACCTCACCCCCTTCTTAGAGGTCGCGAAATGGTGTGTTTAACTGCAGTTTACAGTACAGAATGCAGAGACCTGTTGAGTCTTGGAGACTTTTCTCCCCGAAGAGCCCTGTAGAGTTTGTCCTCTCTTAGCTGGAAGTATCTCACGGAGTAGGCTGCAGCTTTATGGCCAAGATTTTCAAAAGTAATTCTCGGATTGCTTTTTAGGTGCTTAACTTGGGAGACCTTGAAAATTATACTTGGTGATAGTCTTACATATTTCACTGTGTTGCCGTATAACCTCAGGATCACTTCTTTGGACTGCTACTTCATATTCTGTCTTGTCCGTTTGGATTACATGGAAGGGCCTCTGGTTCACTACATAGTGATGCATACTTGTAACTGCAATTAACAGTTGGGTTTTCACAGGCAAGACAAGAGTAAACAACAACTTATAGTGGAATCTCAATACCGGGTTTTTTTTAAGAACCAATGAGAGCTCTTAACATACCTGATTATCTCACATACTCGTTTGCTCCCACTCCCAGTGTTGTGTTAACCGTCTTCCTTTAGCCTGATGATTTCAGTGCACAGAGCACCTCTCTGACTGGTTGGGACTCTCTTGGCAAGTAGCAGTAAAATGGTTATTCCCCTACTAGTGTGACTCTGAATTAGGAAGGTATTAAAATGGTAATGATCACTTTACAGTTATTTCAGAAGCACAGTTTAAAAATATGGATATCTCCAAATTCCACTCCCAACTGACACAATACAGCCTATAGGATTTCACAGTTACACTATGCCAAGTCTGGTAATTTCTAATTGATTAAATGCAGTGAAAAGACATCCAGTGTGTATTATGAAACTTAAGAGATGGAGAGCCAATCCCTGCCCTCTGTAACTTGTTTGTTATCCTCAAAGTTAATTCATAAGCAAAGGTGCAGGTTTTATAGCTAATGTAATAATACAAAGAATGTACACAGTATGAGTGGTATTTAGCATAAAAAGTAACATGAATTAAATCCATGTCTGACTGAGAGGGGAACAGAACCATAAACTCTTTCATCTAACAAAGACGCTTTGAAAGGAACAGCTTGGGTGCCATACTGAACCTGTAATCAGCTGACTTTATTGTACTATATGTGTGTGGGATTTTTTTATTTACTATTTAGAAAGTGTTTTCAATTTTATAAGTATCTGAAAGAAATCACAGATCATAATTATGTAACTTTGCTCTGTAGAACTCTATAAAACTCTTAAGAACCTCTGGAATTCATAGGGACTGTCTGTTAAAAGAAAAGCTGGGAGACATAAATCTTGCCTTTATGCTCTATCAAATTCTGTCTTGGTCTATAAGAACAAAGGCATTCTAGATAATTGCTTGTCAGGGAGTTTACTTTTCATGCTGTTCATGGGTTCTGAGCCAAAGCCACTGAAATCAAAGGGAAAGACTCCTGTGTACTTCAGTGAGCATTCACAATCTTACACCATTTTTCACTACCTTGAATACTTAGAGAAATGTACCATGCTTAATCATGTTTACCAGAATTACAAGTGAAACAGTTTTGTTTAGCCAGTTTTACAAAACATAGCCTCTGCAGTGGTCCATATGGCCTAAGTTCAAGAGGTGGGTCTGATGTTGAGGATGTATTAGCCTTCAGCAAGTCAGCTTGGAGACTGGAAACAAAGGCATTACTCCTAGTTACAACTGCTAAATAAGGGGAAGGCATAAAGAGGATTCTGAAGTTTCTTTGACCACTAGTTGCTTTCATTTTCCATGCTCATACGCTCTTTTGGAAAAGTAAACATTAAAAGTCATGCTGCTGTCTTCTGTGCTGAAGAATTACATTCCCTTTTTCTCGTTTTCAACTTTATCAATATTAAAACCTGCAGTCTATTTAAAAATTAGTTGATGGATTGCTGATCATTAGTTTATACTGTGCTCATTTGTGTGTATCAACAGTGACCTGCAATACCTCTCTGGTGAAAATGATCAGTCATTCTCCATGGTGCATTCACTTCTGCTAATTAATCAGAGATGAGGTGGTGTGTGTTTTGCAAAATGATCATCTAACTGGGTAGGAACTGATCTGAGATGAGAAACTTATTACAAAAACCTACCAAAAGCATGCATGAGCTATCGTTTCTTAGTTCCTTATCCAGAGCTATCAGACACTGTGTGGGAAGAAACTGTGGGTATATCACTATGTACTTGAGAAGTCATCTTTCCTGATATGGACATTCTACCAAATCAAGATATTGTTAACTGTGAGGATTTATCTCTTATCACTGGGAAGTCATTTCAGGATGCCAGTCATCTGTCTGTCATACATGCAAATTTGCTCTTCCATTGAAAAGAAATGGGATTTCAAAAGTAAAAACATGGGAGGAAATCAGGATCAGAGATGTTATGTTGGATGAGGGTTTTGACACTTCATGGAAATACAGGACATATTGATCCCTGAAAGTCCTACTAGGAAGATGAACAACTGTTCTTTTGGAGAATTCTCAGACTGTAATTAAGTCTTAGAAGCTGGTACGTGAGAAGAGAGAAGGAAACAACATAGTGGTTTTCAGCTTGTGCTGGTCAGAGAACTATCTTGAGCTGCTTTAACCTTACAGACAGTGTTGTAAAGTCACAGAAAATTCCCCTTTACATTCCTTTCTGCCATGTCTCAGGTGACTAAGCCAAAACTAATAATCATAAAAACAAGATGAGGCAAAAACATGCTTTTGACCAAAAATCTTACTATTTCTGTCACTTAACAGTGAAGTACACAGTCTACGTCAGCTTCTTTTGCTTTGGTGGCTGCGGTCCAAATATCCTCTTACTGCAATAGTCAGATGAAGCATTTAGACCGCATGAAGTGATTATTTTGCATCTTATCCTATTGGGAATAGAGACAAAAATGGTTATGGATAATAATAGTACCTGCTAATTAATCTGTAAGAATCCTTTGATGTTTGTACTAGGACTGTTTATTATAGATTAAACCCTATGACTTAACCCACTTCATAAAGCCATTCATCACTTTTCTAGAATCTGACCTTACTATATATCAACACATTCTTCCACATCTCTATTATTTTTTTATTTTTAATAAGTGACTTTTCAAACTCCCAAGTGATGTTCCTCCTTCCAAATGCAGTTTCAAAGCCTATCCTCTCTGTCAGTGTGGTCAAGAGTTGTATAAATAAGCAGTATGTTTGCTCGCCAAATGAAAAACAAGCTAAATAGTATGTCCCTAGCCTGGAATTCCTATAGAAAGAGAGTGAGGTAGGAAAAGCAGTGTGATAAGAATATCTGCATCTAATGAACTCATTAACTGGGTGTACTTCTGTTGCAGGTAGTAGTGGGAGAGAACACTTTTTATTTTCTGAGGGACTGAGGCAGGAAGGCTTCACTACTAATTCTAATGAGGAAAAAAAGGACAGATTACACATGGACTAAAAAATTTAAATTTAGAAGCTGTATAAAACACCCCCATTTCCTTTTCCAAAACTAAATATAGCAGTTTCTATCAAATTTTTCACACTGGCTCTTAGTAGTAGTAAATATTGGTAAGTATATCTGGACCCAGAGAATCAAAGAAAATCTTCCATTCTGGAAAGTGGTAGAACAGATGGGGTTTCTTTCTTTTTTTTTTTTTGGTGTCATACAACTGACATATTTGAGATGCTTGTGTAATGAATGCCTCTCTCTGCCAAGCTTTACATGGAGGTTATATCATGGTTCATGGTAGACTGTCACAAAAAATAAGAAACTTTTAAAACACTTCTGATAAATTTAAGTCTGTCAAACCAGGTTGACCCAAAGAAATATGCATGGTTACAAAAAGGAGTGCTTTGCATTGCACAAGCAATCTGTGAGGATGGATTGTTAACTACTAAAAAATGAGGCTGTGCAGAACTGGTCTCAGACATCTATTTCCAGATCTAACATTTTCCAGAATATTGCTTCATTAGAGAAGGCTTATTTGTGGGCTTAGCAATAGTGCAAAACCACAGTCAGGGTGGGCACAGAAAGCTGATTAGTAATGTGGGTCAGCAGAATGAGATTTAGCATTTCTAGATGTGGGAAATGTTCCTGTGGCTGTTTCCTTCTTGATCGACCCATGCATTTAATCCCTTTTCTTACCAAATAGATAAGCAGGCTGGGACAGTATTGACATAGAAATATTAGGCAGTTTTTGAGAAAAGTTCCCTGCTGGTCATTTAGAAGAAATCAATTAGGGAGAGAAAAATTCCAGAGATTTGGGTAGAAGTATGACTTGATAGAAAGACAGACACGGTAAATATGCAGATCAGGTAGCTTGAAATAGTTTTTTATTTTATGTGGACTGTTTAGTGGGCCCGTTTTAAGATTTTTGGAGCAAATGACCGAGATGCCCAATGATTCTTTCGCAGTGCTCCAGCAGTTGCAACTGCTGCAAGTATTGTAAAGAGTCCAGCAGGAGGGTGCCGTCTGTTTTGATAATGAATTAGTAATGTCTTCTGAATTCATTTTAGCATTCTTCAGCCAACCAACATCACAGACTTTTTATGGAAGGAGAATGTCTCACAATTGCTTCATAAAGTAAGCACGTGGTTTAGTGGCATAAATAAGGTAGCAGTACACTTTCAGAAGACAAAATGATTTATGAGTATGCTCTTATTTTCTCCTGGTTTTGTCCCCTTCAAATTCAGCTTCATGGTTGTCCCTCAGTGAGGAGGTACAGAACTGGATGATGATCCATCCTTCTCTGGATATCACAACTGGTCCATGTTCTTCAGAGCCAGAATTTTCAGACTGGGATGCAGTACTACAGTGAATGCAAACACTTGCTTTAGGTTTGAAATTCAACCAATGTCTGAACTTGTGCCTAAGACTGATTTCTGTTGACCCAAGTCAAAGAAATGGTGGTCAGTATTTTTTCAAAACGTGCACAGCAGCACACAGTATTAACACGCCAGTCAGGAAGGCACTCAAATATGGAGATAAGTAGGGTGAGAGAAATTGAGAAGAATGATAAACATAATCTCTGGGTCCAGTACAGGAGGACAAGGAAAATTTTAGTTTTACACATCAGAGGTTTTGTGGGAAAGGCTGAAAGGACAATTAGTGATACTTTAGCAGAGAAAACATGCTTTCCAGTTGGTCAGAACTCCAGAGGTAAAGACCTCAGCACAGTCCCCAAAGGAAAGAGAAGAAAAAATCGCTGTGAACGTTGTCATTGCCTACACTCACAGTGAGTCTACAGTAATCAAGGGAATGATAATGAAAAGATTATGCTGTGAGGGGAAAAAACGGCTCTTGAAAGCATGGTTTCTGATTATTTCCCGATACAGGTAAGATCATTAATAATTTTCTAATGATTTAACTTCCTACTTCCGTAATCCAGGATGGAGCACTGTTGCTTCTGTTTGCATCTAAGATTATCCTGAGTGTATAGCACCCATTTCAGTATTAAGCAAAAATGTGTTTTTCATTATTTTAATATTATGCCTATGTGCTTCCAAAACAGAATATGGCAGAAATGGACTGCATTACATGCAAACTTCAGGCTCTGGGGATTTTGGTGGACTTCCCAATAGACTTAATAATAACCTTTTTCAGAGCTCATTAAACTCTGAAGAAAGTCTCTTCATATTTCATGCAAAGCATGGACTGCACTTTGTAATTACACTAAGTCTAACGTAAGCATGTGAGATCAGCCATTTAGAAGAAAGTTACGTAAATGGTAAGAAACAAAAACCCCACATTTCAGATATCAGTGATGGAACACTGGATTAAGAGCCCAGACTGACTTTAAATATTTATTTGGTGTGAATTGCAGGTAAATTTTCAAGTCCTGTTAAGCTGAAGAATATGATCCACCCTCCATGATAACAGAGACTTATAACCCTACTCAAGGATTTTACAGAGTGGCTAAATCAACCTCCAGAACTATATCATCCTCTATTCAACTTCAGGTTTTGGAGCAGTTTCTATGGAAGTGCATTGTTTTAATGATATTTCTAGCATATTCCCATGAGAAATAATACAACATTGGCTGTATGTTCCTTCGCATTGTGGTTAGGGACTGTGCTGTGAGATCAAAATTTTGTATGTGTTTTAGCAATATTTTAAGATCTTTGGATGAAAAACAGCACAGAAATGTAGAATGCAGTTATACCATATAAAAGTAGTCCTCATAATTTCTTAGACTGAATTTTAGCTCTGTTGCCTTTTGTTGAAGGTGGTTTTAACTTTCAGAACTTAAGTTACTTTTATACTTCAATATTCTGTTCTTCGTTTCAGTCCAGAAATTTATGGATTGTTTTTTGAAAACCAGAATTTAAATCTCTTGTATTATCTGACCTTGATTAGAAATTCTGAATCCTACTGATATTAGCCAGTGCTCTGTTACTTAAATTGGAGTTTCTTCCACAGACCATGCTTTTGCTAAATGAGAACACATTTGCAGTTCTGTAGTTCACTGTTATTTCTCAAGCAAAAAAAATCTTTTTGCACGTGGTAATCTTAATGTCATCTTCCTTTACATTCAGCTGTGACAAGCATGAATTGCAGGACCAGAGATAACAAACACTGTTCTATACATTTTCCCTATCTACATGCCAGCTTTTCCTTATGCTCCAGACAGTGACATCTTCAGTAGTCTAAATATAGTGAAATTATGTTGAGGAGTGTAGGGCACGCAGCCCAGCATGCATGCAGCCCCGCAGAGAGCCACACGCAGGACACCGGTTTTTATGCCCAGTCAACTGCCAATTGTTATTTTACTTTTTTGCTTTAATCTGCTAGTAGCTCGCCTTTACTGCTGCAGCTGCGGCCGAGGATCCCACGCATGAGTCAGTACGTTTCAGAAGTCACTTCTGCTTGAGACAACGTGCACCCAGGCACAAAGAAATCTGGTTATTGGTTGTCTGATTGCTTTGTCCCTCCTTCACTTCCTCGGCGATTTTTGTAATATACACACATGGGAATTTTGGAAAGGGTGGCTGACGAGGGGATTTTGTTATTACTGCATTTCAGAATTTGGCCTAACTCTTACAACTGGCAGACAGGAAGGGATGGGTTTACTGGCACAGCACTGTAAATTTAACACTCTCCTCAACTTTCATTTTCACCCTCAGATGTTCACATCATGAAATTTTCCACTCTGCCCTGTCATCATTTAACATGCAATCTTACACTGCCTAGATCAGGAGATGGCAAATTAAACATTACACTTTTCACCCTAAACTGCTGCTTTTAATATGCCTTAAATCTGCAGAAACTAAAAAGGGGTCCAGACAGTAGATTTCGGATCCTACTTGTATTTGCATATTTTAAAGTGCCTAGACCTGAGTCTTCTATTTTGCTTTTGATAGAAAGTTGTTATCCCCACTTTATAAAGACCATATCAAAATAATGAAGAAGCCAGTGCAGAAGATGCTACAGTTAATGGTAAATACATTAAAATCCTTAAAGGTACAGTAAGCAATCAAAACACTAAACCAAAGAAACAGTTTTGCCATCTTGCAAAGTTTGAGGGAATATTCAAACCAAACAAATTTTCTTTGGGAAATGAAAAACCAAACCAGTGTAAAAGATGATGATTAACAGTC
The DNA here is from genome assembly GCF_000699145.1 of Aptenodytes forsteri. Taxonomy (NCBI): domain Eukaryota; kingdom Metazoa; phylum Chordata; class Aves; order Sphenisciformes; family Spheniscidae; genus Aptenodytes; species Aptenodytes forsteri. The sequence continues at coordinate 5,297,988 of NW_008795131.1, read as the reverse complement.
GTCAATATGAGGAGATATTTGGGAACACCTTTTTTAACAGTAGTTATTAGTATTATAAACTGTATCTTTCTTTGTCAGAAACTACCAGAAGCTTCCAATAAAAACAGTGAATCTATTGAGGTTCCAGAGCATAAAGGCAGGAAGAATTGGTGAGAAGCTCTATTGTTTCATTGCATAAATCTTCATTTTAAGACGTACAGTGCCTGGGAGTTGGCTTCCATGCACCAGCTTTTTTTTGTGTTTAAGAGTGCAATGTCATAAGGAAAGAAAGTGTCCTTAGAATTATTTTCACTTTTTTTCACCTTATAAACTAGATGTAGCAAATTGATAAAGATGAAGTCTTGCATTTTTATAGAAGTTACCTGTTTCATTTTTCATGTCTCCATTACACACTTAAAGTAGAGGGTGAGAAAGTGGAAATTTCTAGTCTATATTATTGTATAATTCTCCCAGTGTGACTTGGACTGCATATGTAGTTGTCACTGTTTCTATGTCCATCCTTTAGTACAGAACGTTTTCACCATACTCCACTCAGAAGAGCTTTAAGGACAATAACTCTGAAACATACCCATGTGAGATTAGCAAGCATGGAAAGATAAGACCAACAGAAGTGGGTCACCTATAACCTTCAAAAAGTTTTTATCATACAACTCCTGGATTCCTCACAACCCATGTATCACAGGCTTTCTCTTCCATTTCTGGTACATTTGGTATTTAGTGTAGGAATTTGGGAACTAAAAATGTATTTTTTACAGATAACATTTTTGGATGAGAAGTGCAAAGTTGCTAGCAAACTGAGACTTGTAGATACTATCCCAGGGTGGTCTGGCACCCAGTCTATGACACAAACACTCACCATTGTCATTATTTATGTATGTATTTACCTCTGGGTTGAAAAAGTACAGAGGTGCTTTCCTGTGGCTCAGTGCCCCATCGTACCAGGCATTGGATACAGCACAAAGAAAGAGACAATACTTCTCTTAAAATAACTCTTTAAGTATGTAATACACACTAAACTGTTGCCAGGGAAATTCTCTCTTCTACAGTTAAGTGATAGCAAGCTGGAAAATGTGAATGAATTCTCATAGCTAGTAGAGAAAACAGCACTTCAGCCCAGAAAAGGAACCGAAAGTGAATGAATGTTCTTAATGGACCAAATAAGTTAAGTTATTTGTACCACAAAGTGGTCACATGTGAAAGAAGTAGTGAGCATTTTATTGAAAAACATGAGTCCATTTCTGTGATGCAAATGGTCTTTTGTGATCTGACTCGATTTTGACTGATTATCTTACTATTTGGTGTCTCATCTCAGTTTACTAGGCAGCTTTTTTGCTGTGAGTCCTGCCCCCCATACTGACTTGTAATTGTTTTCTGGTGGTTCAAAAATATCTTGGTTACAGCTGATCTTGCTGATGGGGCAGGGACATGGACCAGGTGCCATGTGGGGGTCCTTTCCAATCCTTTTTTAATGACTATGCATTACTGGTACTTTAAGGACCAAATTTTCTGTTCTGCCAGTAAAGTTAATCAAATGGGGTAAAGCAGGAAAAGGAAGTGCATGAAGAACAGAGCCATCAGTTTGTAAATGCAAATAGAGTACTTCATCCTTATCACAGGAGGAGCATGTGAAGTCTTAGCAAATCTTCTAAGATGCCAAGTGTTTATAGGTGCCTGCAGTGTTATATTTTGAATTTGTGATGTTGTATGCAACATTTCTGAAAGATTGTCATGGAGACATCTCAAATAGTTAGAAAATAATTAGGTTAGTTAGGAAAAGGGAGTGAGAAAAAAATCACTAGTAGTTTGTGAAAAGTTGGAACAATTGAACATCATCTCTTTAGGGTTACCTGAAGTTAGGAAAATCAGCCCTTGTTATCATCAGCTTTGCCTCAGTGTAATAGTTCTTTGAAGACTCAAGGTGTCCTGATCTTAGAGGGGCAACCTTACAAACAGAGCTTGTTTTTTAAATGTTTTTAAGAATATAACTTCTTAAGCTGAAGCAGAATATTGCAGTCAGACAAAGAATGTGACTTGATTTGAATGAAATCGCAGAAAGCTTATTTTTGAGGCTACAAGGCCATCGCATTTTCAGAAACAAAACGAAATTTAACTCAAAATGACAGCATGGTCAGAATGCCATTGAATAGGTCAAACATTCTGCTCTGAAAGGGCACCTCTTTCATCAAAGTTAATGCAAGAAAAGCAACTAGTTCTTGCATTTTGATATGGCAGAGGCAGAAGTGGCTGTGCAAAAATAGGGAATATGTGCGGAATTGGTTTTCTGAGGGAGGAACTTTCCAAGCAGTGTAGAATATTTGTAGGAGGAGTGCACAGTGAGATTGTTTAGTTAACCTCTGACTCCACCTAAGAAATGAATGGTGCCGTCTTGCTCTTATTATACAGAAGGAGTTTTATTATCCATGTTGGTGAGTAAAAGGGCAGGTCCTGTTTGAAAAACTGGAGTGACTGAGCAGTTCCCTGAATGGCTGTACCTGAGCCAATCCTTTAACCAATTCTCATGAGGAAACAAGATGTTTCTCTTCTTCTGGTCATTCCAAATCTGATTTTTCATATCCGATCCCTACCTATCCTTTCCTTGATTTCAGCAGTCTCCAAGCACAGGGAAATAAGGAGGCTGAATAATAAAAGCTTAGAAACCAGTGGACATAATTGAATTCGCTTAAATTTCTACTAAGATACGTTCTTTTTTACAGGACTAGACATTAAGATTCCCTGTGTTCTGTAGAAAAGAGAGGTCAGATTTAATAAGAAAGGGAAAGATGCAAATAGAATTTTTAAACCCTGACAAAAGAGCAAATGTGAAGAAGAGTGTAACCTTGTTCTTTGAACTCTGAAGTTTCCTTTCAGTTCAAGCACCTTCAATTTGACCCTTGAGATACATAGAGTTGTATTCACACTCAAACAATTACAACTGTCTATATGGTTTGGGAAGAGCTGTCATGGATCAGAAGCAAGGTAGAAATTTGTGGCATGGCATTGGGTCACACAGCTCACACATTATTTCTGCCTGCTGATTAGATGTCTGGAATATTTTAAACAAAGGGATGTCAAGTGATAATTCCAGTGAGAGAAGGGCATCACGTAAAAAAAAAAAAAATCTGAGTGTGAACATTCATGAGCAGTGAAAGCAAAGAAGCATGTGCTTGATACAGTCAAGCAGATGAATGCTCAAACTACAGAAAACTCAGCTCTATTTTTCAAAAGATTCATCTCTAGCAACCCTGGATGGGATATATACAGGTGTATTCATGCATGAACACGTCACATAACTCGGTTTACCTCTAAGAGTGCTTTATACAAGCACTTAATGTTCATTTTTAAATAGAGAAACTAGATACAGAAAAAAGAAAATGCCTTGCCCAAGCTTGTCCAGTAAAAATGTGACAGATGAAAAGAGAAAGTGCATTTCCTTGTTTCTCTTGCAGTCTTATGCCTTATTTCTGTAGATCTTTGATCAGCACCTGTAAATCTCTAGTTATGATTGTAATGATTTTGACCTTGTATGACTCAACAGTTTTAAGAACTAGCTGTAATTTGAAAACCAGTCTAGACAGTTTCCTTAAAACAGTCATACATTATGTCAATGAACAAATAACGCGGACCAAAATCCTTGAGAGTGTACTGGCAATACCACAGCATTTCTGAGTCTGCAGTTGCCTGGCAGCGCTTTGTACTGCATGCCACCGTTGGCTCCGGGATTGCTTGTGGCTTTCAGACCACAGGTAGAAACCTGATTTTGTAATATGTAAATGTCCGCGTGTTGTCTAAAATTGAAAATCAGCTCAGTAATCCCATCTTCATCATCTAGCTGTCCTTCTGGTATTCACACATACAACGTGGTGTGAATAGTTTATACTTCAGGGAGTTGCAGTTTCCTTCCAGTTTTTCTAGTACGTTGGAAAAGCACAAAGGGACAAACCTCGCAGGCAGCAACAGATAGAACAGGGAGCTCTGGAGAGGAAGAAATTCTACAAATTCTCTATTGAGAAAGATCCTTTAAAACTTGATCAAAAATAAGGAAGTAATATATTTATGTTAAAATACCTGTCCTTAGTTACAATCACCTGTTTAAATGCTTTACTGGTCCTTATCCTACTGCTCTATGGTCCTGTAAAATTTCTCTTGAAGTTGCTTACTCTCTTTCTACAGCTGCTAGTTTAATGTATAGGAGAATGGCCATCCAGTGATAAAATCTTCAAGAGTTCTTTCAGGATTTTTTTATTTTAACATTGCCTGCAAGGTTGCAAAAACTGTTCAGTGTGACACACTGTCCTTATCACTGAGCACATGTAAAAATCAAGGTTACAGCACACTGTGCAGGAAGGAAGGGATGCTCATAACATCAGGAACTAGTCACTGCTCTCCCTCCTGTCATACATGTTATGTAATACTGCAGCAGCCCATCAGCTACACGTCCTCCGGTCCTGAAAGAAATACAGGACATTTTGGGATTCCCCTTTTGTCCACTGTCCATGTGTAGCCTTACTCTGCTGTTTTGCATACGTGCTCCTGGAGTATAAAATGCTTTTGCCTCACAGGAAGGATACAGAGCAGGAGAGATTAAAGGAAAGAAACTTTGACAGAGAAGACCATCTCCTAGCAGGTTTGGAAAAATCTCTCACAAGAGCACGGTAGGACCGCACTGTGTCAAAGTGTTCAGTTTGCCATTCATTTACTGCAGCTCGCAAGTGAAGTAACTGTGTGGCAAACTGTAATTTTTTTTCCCGTATTAGGAGTAAAGTGTTGGAATCGGTCTCCTGCTCTATTTCCAAGCTGTTCTTCTGCGCTGAAAACTTTATCCCCTCTTCTACTGACTTAAAGGTTTGTGCATGTGACAGGTAATATTATAAATGTTATTTAAAGAACCCTGTTGTGGAGAACACAAAAAGCAAGCAAGTTCTTACTGTGAATGCCAGTGAATGGAAAATGTGAGTCTTCACTCTTCTCTCTTTTTTTTCTTTTTTTTTCCCTTCTTTTCTCTTTATATTCCTCTTTTTATTTCTCCTTTTATTATTTTTTTTCTTCTTTTTCTTTTCTTCTTCTTTTTGTGTATTGTTTTTCTTGGTTGTTTTCTGTTTTTTTTTTTTATTTTTTCCTTTTTTCTCTTTTTTTGTAGTTCTCTTTTTGTTTCCCTTTCTTTTCTTCCTTTCTTCCTTTCTTCCTTTCTTCCTTTCTTCCTTTCTTCCTTTCTTCCTTTCTTCTTCCTTTCTTCCTTTTCTTTCTTTCTCTCTTTCTCTTTTTTTTTCTCTCTCCCTATCCTTTCCTTCTGTCTTTTACAAAAACATATAGGCACACTGCAGCATTTTTTATTGCAGAATATTAATTTAGATTTGTTCCTATTTTGTAACTGTAGAAAAATGCTTATTACACACTATTTCTTTTACTTGGAGTAACAGACAAGTCCTAACACCTTACAGTTTCTGCACGGATAGTTGAATGGATTTCTTTTCTTGTATGATTTTACAGCAGACAGCATCTTGGGAGCCCAGCAATATAAATTTTACTGAAGTTGCAGAATATTAATTTAGATTTGTTCCTATTTTGTAACTGTAGAAAAATGCTTATTACACACTATTTCTTTTACTTGGAGTAACAGACAAGTCCTAACACCTTACAGTTTCTGCACGGATAGTTGAATGGATTTCTTTTCTTGTATGATTTTACAGCAGACAGCATCTTGGGAGCCCAGCAATATAAATTTTACTGAAAAAGCAATAGAAATAACAAAATAATACATAATTTACATTAGGAATATGTGGCAATGTATATTTTCTTTCTTTATCTTTAATTTTTTGGAAACATCAGTTTTTGATTTCTGTTATGAACCAGATTCAAACACTGAGGCTAATTCTCCTTTACCTAGCAATTTACTAGTTTGTTCTTTTTCTTCTGTCATACCTTCCCTAGCACAAAAATCCATTTTAGGATCAGAAATTAGCAGGAAATATATGTTAAAATGAATAGCAGTAAACTTTGTACATTCTTACATAAATGCTATATGTTACATTCAAATATGTGCTGTGTATATATATATCTTACGAAGTACAGAATTCAGAATCTCGGAATTCCATTTGTCTCTGGCAGGTGAATACATTGCAAACGTTTTGGTTAATTTACAGATCAATTTTTTTTTTCATTACTATGTGAATAACACAGCAACATTTTACATCCCTTTTCCTAGCTAACATATAGTGATGTGAATTAACAGAACATTTAATAACACTTAACAAACTTCTGAAAAACACAGAACTTAAAAAACAAACAAGTGTCAAGGAGTGTTTTTCATAGAAGTAAAGCATGCCTGTGGTTTTCTTAGACGCTGATATTTGCTGTTTTGTGCAACTGGGGTACATTTGAAATTCTCTTGCCAGTGTTTTAGAGTAAGGCATGGCTGCAGCATTACACTGACAGAGAGAACTGTTAGTTTTAGTATCACTACTCTACGAGACAAGCAATTTTCATTTTTAAAAACAGGACGTTAATTAGATCAGATCAGTTAGTCTGGTGAGTTTCTGAGTAATTTTAAAGGGAGTTACCTTCTTAGTTAAAAACGGACCTTCTTGTTTTTTTTCCCTCCTCAGAAGTGTTCCCACATCACACAAAACAAGATTTCAGCACTGTGAACTAAAATAATAAATAAAGCATACAAAATGTTGTGCCCATGGCAGTTTGCATTCAAACCTCGTGCTGCTAAGAACCAGTCCCCTGAAGAGAAGGATATCAATAATAACGTGGAGAAAAATAGGAAGATCCACGGGTAAGATCTTTGTCTTTTAATGGTTTCATAGTTTCTCTTTCATTTGAAAAGGGAAGATAGTTACTGACGTGGGTTCTGGAAAAACCTGTAATGTGTTTCCAAAGCAATAATATTAACCAAATAACAGTTGTCCCTGGGGGTCACTGGGTGGTGTTGACTCGGTAAGGTACATTTAAGCTTTTGTGTCAAAGTTATACAGTCATTGAGGAAAGAAGTCATCAAATCATCTTGCTTTCTCTTTCATAGTTTTAAATTTATTTGGTGTCTTATAACAGTTTCATGTATGCTAGGACTTAGGAGACATGTATGCTATAAAAATTAGCGAAGTGATTATTAATGCTGTAATTAAGTTGGTAAAGTATTTCTGTGACACAATTTATACAAGACACTGTATAAAATAAACTGCACATGCGTATTAAATTTCTCAGTTTTCAGGCTGTTACTTATTTCAGTTTTCTATTGCATACCATTTCTTTCTCTGCCCATTCCTTACCCTTTCCTGTCATTCCTCAAAGTAGTTTATATTGAAATGTGAAGATATGTGAAGCTGACTAGTGGAAGTGGGTGATCACATATGCTCTGCTAGCTAAAACACATCATTGCCCGCTCCAAACTAAGGGTTTTGTTTGGAGTTTGTGGTCTGGATGCCTCTTGGATGTTTTTGAACATAATCTGAAACCTGATATCCAAATTAAAAAGTAGGAGTTCAGAAAGTAAGACTTAATGCAGAAAACAAAGGAAATTAATATAAAAGTATGTTATTTGCTTAATGGGCTGGAGACCGGACCTAGCTGAAATTTTCACACATTTCCCTGAAGATTTCAACCTCTTTGTTTAATTCCTCTGAGTATTTTCTGGCCAGATCATAATTGTACAGATGTCCTTTGTTTAGCTTAGAGCAATGATACTCAACCTTTACCATTCTAGGCCATATCTGTTGTTTTCCTTCCCACATAGTGATCTGGAAAGGGTGATTGTAGCTTTACTATTGACTTCTAGTCCACCCCTCATGCTGCTGCGAATGGTTGGCTTATTGACTCAATATATCTTTCAGAGACAGCTCTGAGCATCTCCCTCCTGATGCTGCAGGTAAAACTAACAAAAACTAAGCACGTTGCGTTATACTGAATTGTCTTTCTCTCTTTTAAAGCTTAGAAAATGATGATGCCAAATTACATGACCTGAGCAAGAAGCGGATAGAGATTCCACCTATCATAACTTCAGCAAAGGCCAGTGACGGGAGAGAGGTCTGTTTCTAGCATCATTGTTTGATGCTAAGAGTTCACACGGGTTGTGCTTACTGCTCAAAACTTCTCAAAGCTCTCATGTGAGGACTAGCTGTGGTTACATGAGGTTAGGACTGCTGTGATCTTTGCATGAAAGATCTCCAAAGCTCACAAAAAGGAGCTTTGGTAAGACTTAAGGAAAAGAGGTGACCCAGTGGGATTGAAGTGCCTGATTCCTTTATTCACCTTTGAAAAGCCAGCCTTTAGTAACAAACATGACCTTTCTCTAAAATTGTCTGGTTCACTGTTTTCCTGAGACTGTGACTGTTATATTAAGAGATCTTATTGAAATTAAAAGGGTGTTTGCAGTGGCAGATATTGTTTGGTTATTACAAAAATACTTTTTTTTTTTTCCCGTTTCATATCGAACTGTGGAATAGGTCAGTAGTTTTGTACTCAAATGAATAAACAAACATGTCGGAGAAGACCACATTTATACCTAGTTTCTTGAATTTAATTTGTAGCGTTTTAATGGTGAAATAAAATTTAAAATGAAGCTTTAAGATATTTAATAGGTCTGAAGACACAGTATGTATTTTTATCTTTTCTCTGTCCAGAACCCCCCCCAAAATGGTATCAAAGCTTCAAACCAAATATCAAGATGTCCAAGACATGTAAAAGTAAGAAACTTGGAAAATGGATCCAGCTTTCTCGACACACTACACCTGACAGCAAAGGAGGTAAGATACGGAAACCTGAACAGTGATTTTTCATAACTTTGAAAAGATACAGAGTGCAACATTGTTTTTTGACATTTTATTGTTTTTCAGGTTATCAACTGCCGGACCAAAGCCTGCCAAGGGGCACTCATGACCCCAAAGGGCCTGGTGAAAGGTACTAGAGATGGGCCAGTCCTACCGGCAGAGCTTTTACCTCAGGCAATAGACTTTATCAAGCAGTACTACAATTCATTTAAAGAGTAAGCCAACTTTACCTTCATTTTTGGTATAAAAGTCCTCTACCTACCTACCTGTCTGTGAGACTATAGGAGTGTTTCATTTCTTCACAGCTATCGGTAACTATCCTGTTACATAGCATGCATTCAAAAAAATAGATAAGGACTATTAGAAAAGGTAAATAAAATATTACTACACTTCATATGCTATATCCACCAATCCCAGGTCTTGGGAATACAGAAATGAACTCTGTATAGGGCATTCCTCAGCCCCATCCCTTCTGAGTGTATTACATTATAGTACATTTATAATAAGCAGCTTGGGTAGGACTCTCTTACAGAATGTTACCTTCTGCTTTCTGAACATTGGATGTTAGTGGAATTAGTCCTACTCAGATCGGTCTTAGACGTGAATAACGTGGATAATGCTTTTTGTTTGTGCTGTTCCAAGTATCTTTTCTCTGTGTTCTTTTGTTCTCTGTTTTGACTCTCAAGGCTTTAGCCAAAGATTGGAAGGCCAGTCTCTTGCTTCTCAACCTTGCTCTGTGCTATCATCAACATAAGCTTACTGAGCATGCTGAGAGGGATGCTCTAGCTTCAAAAAAGAGGTTTGTGTTTTTGCAAAAATGGACATGGTGCAGAGACATCTTGTTGCAGGAAAAGCTGTAACATCTGGTTGAGGTCCAAGAGTTTGCAGTGACAAAGTTTTCACATGACAAGCTTTCAAGTGACGATTCAATGTTTGCTTATCACATTATAAAACATTATTAGACTTTCAAAGGGACTCAGACACATAATGGCTACTTCTTTAGAAACTTTGAACTCTTCTACAAAGCTTTCTTCCATCTGAATCTTTGTGAAAATCCCCATCTTACACACAGGCTGTACTCACTTGCCAGCGTATTACATTTGCACATCTCTGTGTTTCTGCTCATGGCTATTTGATCACATTGATTTACACTATCTTACATGCTTGCCCTTGATCTTTCATCTTGTTGAAAATGTGAAAACTCTCAGACAGTGCAGGCTATTTTCATTCTCTCTGTAAGCCAACAAAACAATTTTTGTCTGTGCTGTGATAAATATTTCCTAATGTTTTGACTTCATTCTCTGTTATCAAACTAAAGAATTTTAGAGTTGGTTTCCCTGACAAAGGAATTGCTCAGCACTTCCTTTTAGGAATGAAAATCCTATTTACTTTGCTCAGAAGAGCTGTGTCCCTGTGAAAATAATAGAACTTTGAGAGGACAGTCACTATAATCCTACTTTTGGGCTGAAGCTAGCCTGTTCTCTACTTTTCATTTGCTTCTGTGACAATTTTTTCCAAACTAATCTAGAAAACCCAAATTTAAACTGAAGACTTACACAGAAAAGCTTGTGATCAATCCATGTATGTGTTGGGTGGTGAAAGGATGGCTACTTAAATTTCTAGTGTGTTAGTTTCTTCATTAGGCTAGTAAGCTCTGTCATTTGCACTCAGTAAGGACAGATCCTAAATTCTGAAGCCAGGAGAAATTCTCCTCAGCAGTCCTCAGAGTCCTATGTACTTAAGTCATCCCTTTACCTAGAACACCCGCCGCTTTTTGATAAAAATCTCGGACCCTAGGCTGCTGCAACAGATAACAGCTATGCTTTGGGGCAAAAGTGTGGTGCAGTAGAGGGGAGGTGGGGAGCAGATGATGGTGGCTTCTCACAGCCGGAGCACAGTGAAATTGCTGACTTCATGAGGTGATGGATGTTTTTATAAAGGATAGAGTATTTTATGTTGACCTGTTTCACATCCAGAGAGTGTAGATTTATAACAGGGACAGGTTTCTCAGTGTTTATCCAAACTTGCCATATCTCAACCTACACAGGTGCTAATCCCCTCCCTGGAAATCTGCCTGCGTCCTGGCAGATAAAATCAGCAATGTAAGCAGAAGTCTTCTCGTGCAAAAGGGTGCTCAAAAGCTTTATGGCTTCAGCAATGCCTGTGCTCTTCTTGACCCAGAACATAAGAAGAATGTCTGTGATTTAAATCAGTTCTAAGTAATGAAATTCTGATTGTTTCTTTCCATGGCTGTTTCCTGTTCAAAAGGCCAAAAATAGAAGAACACCTGGACCGACTGGAAACAGTGACCAAGGAGATAGAAACAACAGGAACCTACCATCTGACAAAGGATGAACTGATCTTTGCTGCCAAACAGGCCTGGAGGAATGCACCTAGGTGTATTGGGAGAATCCAGTGGTCCAATCTACAGGTAACCTATGAGTCTAGACATTATGGGCCAAATAGTCATCTGCTGTAAATCAGAAGAACGTCCTTTACTTTGGTAAGATATGCTAGTTGCTTAAACTGAGGACTACTCCCTCCTGTATGTATCATAAGATCAACAGTTTTTTTGTAGTTCTCTGCTTCATAGTTGAATGAAAACATGTGTAGGAGTGCTAGCGTAGGAACCAACTATGTCGTGGAACCAGGTGCATGTCTTGGTCCTTGGAGGATTGTTACGTGTGAAAACGATGCATATAAGAACAATAAAAATGAACCTTTCCTTGTGAAGCTACAATTAAATTGAGAAATACTGATTTTTCATTTCACTTTTTTCCTTAATCTTTCCTTTCCTTAAGTGCATAAGAAAAATAATATGTTTCTTTTGGAAACATCTAGGTATTTGATGCACGTGATTGTAAAACAGCAAAGGAAATGTTTGAACATATCTGTCGTCATATTCAGTATGCCACAAACAATGGAAATATAAGGTAGGTCTCTTTAATTTTAAACAACAAAAATGACATGCAGATCTGGATTCAAAACTCTACATAAGACCTGCAATGGTCTATCTAAATATTTTGACAACTTGTCTCTGCTCTTAATTCTCCTGGTACTTATATGTTTCTCTCATGTGTACCACCAACTGTTTTGAAATTTTGTAACTTTCATGGCTGATGTTGCAAAGTCTTTTGTAATTCCTGGGGAAAAGAGGTGATTTGAAGATTTAGGGAGGTGGGTAGAGAGGATGAATGATTTTATTTCTACTGATGTTTATTTTAGAAATATAAAATAATTACTGTTGGTAACAATTTATGTCTTAATAATTAGAATGTGTTTGATGTGCTGCTGTGGTGTAACAGGATTTGATTGTCTCTCTGGGCAGATCAGCCATCACTGTGTTCCCCCAGAGGACTGATGGGAAACACGATTTCCGTGTTTGGAACAGCCAGCTCATCCGATATGCTGGATATCAAATGCCAGATGGGTCTATCGTAGGAGACCCTGCCAGTGTGGAGTTCACACAGGTACAGTTCCAAATACAGAATCATAACTGCTTTCCATCTTGTCTAACCCATCTGTCTTTTTTTTTTTTTTTCTTGCATGTTTATGCTGAGTGGGAGGGAAGTGTGGCGGGAAGGAGTGAATGGGATGTTCTGCCCCACAGGTTCTAGGTGCGGGCTGGAGCAATTATTTCTTACAATCCTGATATAAAAGTACTCCCCTCCATCTCAGAACAGGGTAAGCTAATGTTCCCCTTAAGTCAGGGACACAATCAGTACTTGAACAACATGTCTCAACATTGCTTGAATGGGAAAGATAACCTTTATCACTTAGCATTTACCTCAGCAGGTTTTAGAGCATTAACATTCTTTTGTCTTCAAATCCGGGGGGACACGGGACCTAAAAAACCTCAAAATGTACTTTCTTTATTTTTACAGTTGTGCATTGAGCTTGGGTGGAAGCCGAAATATGGCCGCTTTGATGTAGTTCCACTTGTTCTCCAAGCGAACGGCCAAGACCCAGAAATATTTGAATTCCCTCCAGAAATTGTCCTTGAAGTGCCAATGGAGCATCCAAAGTAAGCACGCAAGATTTAGATAATTGCATTTTTGCCTCTGCCTCACCTTGGCAGGTTATTAGCCTGCCCCTGTGGCAGTCATTTTATGAGTTCTTTGTTAGGATGAAATTATGGTAAATTGTCCTGAAAGATAAAATGTCTGTTAGAACAATGAAATGAGATTTAAATTAAGGAAGCCAATAGCAATTTTGCTGGAAATCTTTTTTTTCCCAATCTACATTTCAATCATATTCAGAATTTAAAAAATCATCATTTCTTATGCTGGTGTAATACATATGTAAAATATGGCTGCACTCATAACAAAATGCTTATTGCCTTTCTCTCTTTGTTTTTTTCTTCATGTTTGCTTTGGGAGTAGCCTGCAGATTGCAGAACTCTGTAGTACTGTTCTGCAATTTCTTTAGCTGGCAATTCCCAGTTACCACGTTGTAAACGAAAACTGCTATGAGCTTTTGCAGACTGTGCTTCATGGGTCATTCCTCCTAGAGATAGTACTCTTCCTCTTCTTGACTTGTCTGGTTATCGCCTAAAGAAGGAAAAGACACATAAAGTAATAAATCAATGCTTGTTTAACAGGTATGAATGGTTTAAGGAGTTAGATCTGAAGTGGTATGCGCTGCCTGCTGTTGCCAACATGCTTCTTGAGGTGGGAGGCCTGGAATTTACTGGGTGTCCTTTCAATGGCTGGTACATGGGGACAGAGATCGGAGTGCGAGACTTCTGTGATGTACAGCGATACAACATCCTGAAGGTAATCTTCTGAAGTAGAAGTGTGTTGACCTGCCAAGGGAACGAACTTGGTGCGTGGAGTGTTTTTGAAAAAGAGACGCTATCAGTCTTTGCTGGGAGGGGTGTTGTATTTACATCACACTAACACTTCAGTGCTAATCTGACACAATATCCTGACTATTGTGGGACATCTTGAATTTCTGCTAAGATTATGACTGCTAGGTTTTATGACTGTTTTTACAGTGTTCTGACAGTATCTGTTCCAAATACCTGGCTGGAATGGTGAAACTGCAACTGTAAAAAAAATATATAGCAAATGTTGTCCAAAGGGAATTCTTCCCCAATTTTACCCTGAGTCCTGCTGATTCAGGACTTTTGGTCTCTGACTGTACATTTCTCAGTGGTATATTTATGTCAGTTCCAGTCCGCTGTTGACAAGGCAGTGGAGTCCTGGTTGTTAGCTGCAGGTCTTGGGCACCTCACCAGTACAAATTAATAAAGATGACTTATAACCGGATACTGCCACTTTTTAAACCATTTAGTCCAGGAGAGAACCACTCCCTGCTCACCAAACTGGAATAGCCTCAAGAACCAGAACTCCATAATTCAAGTTCACCTCTAATCTCAAGTGTTTCTGCTGCCATCACTTTTCCCAGCATAAGATTGACTCTTCCCCCTTCCGCAATACTTCTTCCTGCATATTAATGTGACGAGGTGGAAAAATCATGAGGTCGAAGTCCCACGTAGTAAATTTGCTTTTCCCTTTTCTCTCTCTTTTTCACATGTAGGAGGTAGGAAGAAGAATGGGACTGGAAACAAACAAACTTTCATCGTTATGGAAAGACCGAGCTGTTGTAGAGATAAATGTGGCTGTGCTTTATAGCTTCCAAGTAAGTCAACAAGAGTGGTACCTGGAGAGACACTGAATATTGTGTGTCCCTTTTTCCTTTCACTTATAACAGCTTTATACAAATATAGTGCCAGTGGGCCAATGCTCAATGGAGGTTATCAATGTAATTCCAATAGAGTTATTCTTGATTTACACCTGGGAAAGTAGAGGAATCCATATTTCCTGTTGTTGCCAGAAAAAAATCTCAGGTGAAGGCAGAAGGGAGAGAAAAAGAAAAGGAAGCTAAGGGCAAGATTGTTCATCTTTTTAACACATATCTCTAAGTGTCAAAATCTATGTAAAGCCATTGGATTAATATCTTTTATTTACAATTACAGTTCATTTAACATATCATAACAATATGAAAGATGGGTAAAAATGAATCAGGGGCTTTTCAGCATGCACCCCCAGTGCTGGAGAGGTAAAATGATGATGTTAAAAAAAAAAAAAAAAAAAAAAAGAGAATG
>NW_008795131.1:5271438-5283097 GCF_000699145.1 Aptenodytes forsteri | reverse complement strand
TTGTTTTAAAAAAAAAAAAAAAAAAAAAGAGCATGTGAGAGTCCTTAATCAAAGGTCCACCTCAATCTGTATCTATATAATAGTTGCTGATATTAAATATTTCCCAGCACTGTATAAAGTCCTTGAAATATTAACCAAAGCAAAAAGATTACTTTAACTATATCAGGAAGAGCAGCAGAATGGGCTTTTTAATGTATGTATGTCGTCTTGCAATTATTCTAGAAACAAAATGTGACTATCATGGATCACCACTCAGCTGCTGAGTCCTTCATGAAATACATGCAGAATGAGTACCGTGTGCGAGGAGGCTGCCCGGCTGACTGGGTGTGGATTGTACCTCCTATGTCAGGGAGCATAACCCCCGTGTTCCACCAGGAGATGTTGAACTATGTCCTCACTCCCTTCTATTACTACCAGGTACAAATTATCCAAAAAAATATGATTCTAGTAGACAAATTCTGCAGTGCAGGTGATAATATGGGACCTGAAGAAGTCTGAATGAAAAGCCCTGGATAATGAAAGTTTGACTAGAGAGATTCATAAATAGCAGGCAATACCTGTTATACTGTGGAAGGTTATGTTAGTTCTGTTGAATTCTCAAGCTGTAAGTAAAATGCAATTTAATGCTACAGAGACTGATCCCATGTTTTTACACAGTGGATTGTATATACAGATTCTATTCAATCTGGCCCTTTCAAAGATATGCAAATTGGGTATTTATTATTTTACATTTCTTACCTGAAGCTTAACTTTTTTTTTTTAAAGGTGGATGCATGGAAAACACATGTCTGGCATGATGAGACCCGGAGGCCAAAGAAAAAAGAAATAAAATTTAGCATCTTGGCAAAGTAAGTTGTTCAAATAAGAGTCTTCATGCTTTTGTCCAACTATTCTATTCTTGTGATGTTTCTGTTCCACATTTTCTTTGAATAATTATTACAGTAGGGGGACCACTTGAGTTGTTTGAATCATAGACTTAACCTGTCCACAGTTAGGTAATACTCACATCTAAGATTCTTATTCAAGGCTATCTATAGTGTATTGCTTCTGAACAATCTTCCAAGGAAAAGCCATGGTCAAGATCAGTCTTTCCTAGCTTTTTTGTGAATCAATCTGAATTACTGTGTAGCTATATTAAAAATTATATGTGATTATTTTTTTTCCCAGGGCTGTACTCTTTGCATCTTCACTCATGCGACAAACAATGGCAACCAGGTCCAAGGTCACTGTAATCTATGCAACAGAGACTGGGAAATCTGAAACGCTGGCCAACAATCTGTGCAGCTTGTTCAATTGTGCCTTCAACACTAAGGTAAGAAAGTATAAATCATCCACGCTAAATGGAGAAAGAAGTTTGGCTAGTTTTATCAGCTTCTGCAAGCTTTTTCATTCTCTAAACCCATGTTTTGAATATCCAGTAAATATAAGTTGGACTAGAACTTTGATTTTGTATTCACTTAGCATAATGCCTTGTAAATTTGGTCAACAGTCATCTGACAATCACAGAGATATCTAATGCTAGTTCTTATGTCTGATAGCAATTTCTCATGAGCTTTATGTCTTCCAGATTCTGTGCATGGATGAATACAACATCTGTGACCTGGAAAAAGAAACACTTCTTTTAGTGGTTACTAGCACTTTTGGAAATGGAGATTCTCCAAATAACGGAAAGGTAAAATTCACCTCAGAAGTATATATGAGGCTCAACTCAAAGACTGAGACCAAAGACAACCCTTTCATTTGTGATATGGATCAGGGTCTCACTTCTGTTTTAAATCAGAGTATTTTTCTAACCTTAAGTATTTTATGAATTTTTATACAGACCTTGAAGAACTCCTTGCTCACCCTGAAATTGCTGAGGAAAAAAATTAGGTAAAAATACTTTGTTATTTGGTTTGCATGTGATTGAGTCCTTTTGCATTTCATTTAGCATAACATAGTGATCTTATTTTTATCTCCTTCTGCAGATATGCTGTGTTCGGTTTGGGGTCCAGTATGTACCCAGAGTTCTGTGCCTTTGCTCATGCCATTGACCAAAAACTGGCCCAGCTAGGGGCTTCTCAGCTCACTCCAATAGGTGAAGGAGATGAACTCAATGGGCAAGAAGAAGCCTTTCGCACATGGGCAGTCAGTGCATTCAAGGTGACTGTATAAATAATTAGCTCATATTTTAGTTCGTTCATTCATTCATTTTGTTTCAGTATTCACTAGCATCCCATAAAAATGGGGGAAAATGAAAGAAAGTAAACATCTGGATTTATATCTGAATTTTGAACTCCCCTCTTTTACACTGCTTGCCTAAGTTGAAGAGGGAACTGGGCCCCTTTTCTATTATTTTTTAATATTCACATAAAGTAATTAGCTCATATTTTAGTTCGTTCATTCATTCATTTTGTTTCAGTATTCACTAGCATCCCATAAAAATGGGGGAAAATGAAAGAAAGTAAACATCTGGATTTATATCTGAATTTTGAACTCCCCTCTTTTACACTGCTTGCCTAAGTTGAAGAGGGAACTGGGCCCCTTTTCTATTATTTTTTAATATTCACCGAAAGTTCCATGAAACCTTTTGGATAGTGGGATGCTCAGTGTGAACAAGGGTGATAGCATCAGACATAAGAATTTTTGAAGTAGATCATCTTTTTAGCTATACTGGTATAGAAGTGGAACCTTACTGAACTCACTGAACCCCTATAATATTAGTGAACTCAACAGAATCAATAAATGATAGCAATCTGTGAAATTGAGATGTCCCCATTAGGATTATAATAATGCTAAGAATATTTTTTTTACCATGAATAGCCTTATTTTTTTCCTTTTTCTAGACTGCCTGTGACATTTTTAACATCCGTGGGAAAAACAGTATTCAGTTGCCTGAGATATATACCTCTGATGAAAGCTGGGATCCTAAGAATTACAGGATAGTGCACGACTCTCAAAGCCTGGACTTGGCTAAAGGTATTACCTCCCACCTTCCGCTTCCTCTGTCCATTTTGCTTCAGATAGGTCTGAACTGTAAAGGTTTTCTAGAAGTGATGTTGGTCCTGCTAGATGATAGAATTCATATAATAAAGTACAGTGGTCAGAGGAAAAAAGACATTGGTTTACATTGCATAAATCATTATCTTTTCCAGCGCAATAACATCAGAACACGAGAACTAGCATACATTTTGACAGCCCCAGAAGAAGAGTAGCTGAGATGAACTACTTTTTGTCAGGGAAGGCATGCATATAGGACACATAACTGACAAGTGTATCACATTCTAGGGCGAGCATGGTTCAGTTCTTTTCTGCATATTATTTGAAGACATTTTAAACAAACCTAATCACAGAATTGCCATGAGTCATGTCCTCTTTTCTCAACAGCACTTGCAAACATTCATGCCAAGGATATAATGCCCATGAAGCTGAAATTCAGACAGAATCTTCAAAGTTTAAAATCCAGGTACGATACCTCATTCTTTTGAATATTGCAATACTACATTTTACTAAAGTCTTAAACATCTGAAATATCTGGTTATAAACATCTTCTCCCCACAGTTATTAAGAAATATATGTGATTTTTGTACCATCATTAGTAAAAGTAAATCATTACCACAAGACCACAAGAATACGTACAGTCTTAGCTCTGATTTAGATAGGAGCAACTTCCCAGTAGGGTCTCTGGGAGTGTAGGGAACTAAATAACTTTGTGATCTGGCCCTTTGATACCTGCTAAATGTGGAAGGTCAGGTATATGGTCCCTCTCCCTTTCTTGGTATGCTACATGCCAGGCAAATGCTTACTTCATTTAGGGGAAAAATTGCCCCTTAGCAGGAAAAAAAAGGAAAAGGTATGGTGCAAGAAGCTGCTGCATTTGGTTGTACTGCAAAGCAAGCTGAGACAAGACAATACACAAAGAAATACAAAAGGATAATCAGTGCTAACATCTGTCTTAGAAATAGCATCCATGAATGGCTCTTCAACATCCTCCGGTAGGTCTCTCTCACCCCTGTTCTAAATACAGTTGTCTTATGGGAAGTCCTCTGAGCTGGTTTAAGATGTGAGCTATTCAGTCTTTGGTAGAGCTGCACGTCCTTTCATTGGCTGATTGGAGGCACATTTATTCTATACTGGACAGATCAGGCAGCACTTTAGCATCTTATTTGTTTTGATACAAGTACTTCACATATCTGGCTATTATTTATTTAAGTCTTACATGAAGTACTAAGCTGGTCTGATAATTTGGTAATGAACACAAGGAAGCCCTTGCCAACTGTCACTTCAGATTTATTCCTTTTCTGTGCAATTCACAGGAAATCCTGTCGACGTAACCAAGATCTGTCTGATCTATTTTTTTCTATATCTAGTCGTGTTACCATTCTAGTTAAGCTTTCCTGTGAGACTAATCAGGAAGTGCACTACCTGCCCGGAGAACATATTGGGATTTTCCCAGGCAACCAGCCAGAATTAGTCCATGGCCTCATTGCACATGTCAAGGATGCCCCTCCAGCCGATCAGCCTATCAGGCTTGAAACCTGCACTGATGGTAAGTTGGTTCTCTTTAGACAAAATAACAGAGGTGTTTGACAGATTTCTCTAAAATTCCTGAGGATTTTTACAGACTGAATTTGATTCTGTTATCCTTTTCTTAAGTTTCAATAAGATTTTGTTGATGCTTTTAGTTATTCTTATAATTCTTGATTCTGATTTTGCATTCTCTGGCAGTGCATGGTAATTTCACCAGTGTTCACAGAGTTATCCTAGGTTGACACTGTTTGTAGTTCAGTTGCTAAATTGGCCATGGACAGCAATTAAATTAATCAACAGAGTTTGCTTATTGCTGCTACGTATCAGAGTCCTAAAATAGATTCACGTATCATGACCATCTTTTCCATCTTAGTAGGGACAATCTGCTAAATCATAGGGTTCTGACACACAGACAGATAATTTCCTCAAATGAAAGACTTTTCATTTTAAAGTGGTGTTTTGTTATCATGCAATTCTCTGCATCAGATCCTCCACTTACAAGAAGTTTGAACCCTCACATTAACCTCTTTTCAGAAGGGCCCTGTGGTCTAGACCTGCTGCAACCTAGTCTGAAGTCGTATTTTGAAAGACAGAGTTTTGCAAAGCTCTACAGCTGTCAAATGCTGCAGGAATTGCCAAGTGTTCTTTCATTTCCTCATTTCCAGGTGGCTACTGGACAAGTGACAAAAAGATTCCAGCCTGCACACTCCCCGAGGCTTTGACTTACTTGCTTGATATCACTACTCCACCCTCCCAACAACTGCTAAAAAAACTCTCCCAGCTGGTAACAGCGGAAGGAGACAAACAGAGACTGGAAGTTTTATGTCAGGTAAGTGTTAGGGCTAGATTTATGTTAGAAGTGCTGTACACTGGACCATCTGATGCCCTTTCACTGTGTAGCAGAAGCTTAAGAAACTTTTGTAGTGATGGTGCTTGGTTTTTATCCCTCTGTTACATGTTCTGTGTGCTCGTAAAACCAACCACAGTGAGAGAAAAGGGTGGTCTTGTGGCTCAACTTGGGCGTGGGAATCAAGAGATTTCTTCAGATCTGATATTTCCTGTGTGGTTCTGGGTGGGTCATTTTCCCTGCCTGTTTCTCTTGCCTGCCTCATGGTGGTTTCTGATGATACACCATTAAAAGACCTTACAGTTTGCAGGTGGAGGGGTTGGAGGGGAGCTGGTAGACATTTTTGTCAGAGAATTTGGTACCGTGAGAGTAAGGGGGATGTCGCTTTAAGTAACCAATGACTCATAGGTGTGGTAAGTGCTTGCTTCTCCTGCTGGGTTCAGCAAGGCTCAGTAGGTATCAGGACCTCGGTCCATACAGTTTTATGGATATCCCATAGCGGGGGGCTGAGAAACAGATTCTACTTCAGTTTCTACATCCTCACTGAGAGAGCTGGTATCTGAGAAAATTATAGTGGGTATTCTGTTCTTCTGTTTTCAAAAATTAAACAATTTCTTAGGAAACCCCAGTATTGGTCTAGGCAAAGTTTTGAGAATTCTTGGTTGACTTGCCTGCATATTTAATTGAATGCAAAGCAGGAATCTTATTTATAAGTGACACTTGAAATATCCCGGCTGTCCTGAACTCAGCGTGATCTGGTAACATTGTGATGGTGGCCTTTGGCTTTTAGAGCACGGAAGAATACAATAAATGGAAGTTTTACAACAGCCCGAACATCCTGGAGGTCCTGGAGGAGTTCCCTTCTGCTGAGGTCTCAACAGCTTTCTTACTGACTCAGCTGCCATTTCTGAAACCCAGGTACTATTCTGTCAGTTCCTCCTGTGACATGACACCCAGAGAGATTCATCTGACAGTTGCAGTTGTAAACTACAGGACGAGAGGTAATGAATTGTTGTTTTCATTTCTCCCTTAATTAAATGATATTTAGGCTGCATCATGGTTCAGAAAAAAACTGTCTGCCATATGGCATGAAGCATATCTGTAACAAGAAGTTTGTATTGTGATATATGCAGAATAGTATACTGCAGTGCAGATGTTCATACTGTGTCAGGATTTGCTAAAATCCTGCATCATCATCAGTGTATCCTTGTTTTATAAATCATTACTAGATATACACTTATTTAAAAACCATAATTTTTAAGTATAAACTGTTTTTTTTTAAAATGGAGAGCTTTTGAATCCTGATAGAGGTGTTTTCCTTTGCTCTGATTAGATGGACAAGGGCCTTTGCACCATGGGGTTTGCAGCACATGGCTGAATACAATAGCTCTCAATGAAAGAGTCCCATGCTTTATACGCAGGTGAGTGTATGACAGAGAAAAAAGAAAATAAAAAAACCAAACAACAGTTCTTAGTTCAGCTTCTTCAGTATTTTCTTTCATTGTTTGCATATGATTTTCAAGTGACTGGTGAGTGCAAGTTGGAATATCTGAGTTTGAGAAGAGAGGGAACTCCCTGTCTTCCAGAGATGAGACCCTTTACCATGTCTTGTGTTGAGTAAAATCATAAATCATTAGAAAATTCTGAAAGAATTCTATTCATATGACACCATCCCCACTGTCAGCATATCCACTATAGAGCAAGTAAAGCTAGGAAACAAGAAGCAACCGTCACCCAGTTAAGCCCCGTTACTGTTTTCAAATTGGTAACTTAGGCTGTGCTGTTCAGAATCATTCAGGAAACTGACACTGAGAAGTCAGTCATAAACTAATTACCTAATTAACATATTTTTTTCATTTTAGTGCTAATGGATTCCATCTCCCAGAGGAGCCAACCAAGCCATGCATTCTGATTGGCCCAGGAACAGGAATTGCTCCCTTCAGAAGTTTCTGGCAGCAGCGTCTCTGTGACTTGGAAACAAAAGGTACTTATGGGGATTGCCACAAGGGGGAGGCCATAACTCCTTGAGCAGCGGAAGACATCCCTAGTCTTCCAAACAAAATCTCTACAGATGGAGACACCCAGAAGCATTAGCCAAGTAAACGCCATAGAGATTTGTCATCCCAAGACTGATCGAACACTGCACTGAAACAGCTAATCCACCCCCCTTGAGACCATTCTGGTGGTCTTGAGGTATTTGGTCACTTGGAGGGAGCAGCCTATGTGTCCTTGTAAATACTTCATGTTCAGTGACTGCCCCAGGTGCTCACACAGGGGCCACAATATGGAGAGGAAACACTTTGGCCTGCCTGTATCAGCCCATTTGGGGAACCTGCTCCGACACGTGATTCCACATAGTTCTCCAAGGACTTGGGCAGGTTCAATCCTACTGCAAGACCCTAAAATCACCTGCTGTCACACACAGACACACACACTCTCCTTCTCAGGTGCTTAGTGAGAAAGGCTAATTAGAAAATAGCTGTACAGACAGCTGTACACGGCTAGTTACTGTGACAATGGGGCCCTCTACGGGGAATAGTCATAAGAGATAATGGGCCTTACCAGAAAAGACAAAAAACTTTCCAACGTTGGTTTCAGGGATCAAAGGTGGTGACATGACATTATTGTTTGGCTGCCGGCAGCCAGACATGGATCACATCTACAAAGAAGAAACTGAGGAAATGAAGAGGAAGGGAGTCTTGAAAGAAGTCTATACAGCTTACTCCAGACAACCTGGCCAAGCTAAAGTAAGGCTGGCTCCTTTGTTCTTTAAGGGTTGGCTTCTTTCAGAATGGTCCCTCAAGTTAAGATTTGGGCTCTGTTTAACAATGTTCTTTTAAAAAATGTTAGCATTTTACTTCAGTGTATTGTGAACAAGTGACAAAAGGCCCCACTCCTTCAAAATGAAGGAGAATCTCACTGTGCACTTCAGTACAAGCAAGCTGTATAAATACAAAACCCTCACTGCCATATAGAGAGGCATAATAGACATATGATCAGAACTTTAATTGCAAACAGCCTTTGAAACTGGAAGCTGGAACATTTTCAGAAACCTTAAGTTTTGCAGGATTTGATTAGCCTATGAGTTAGAAATGAGTTGGCTCTGGCCATTTGTCACCATTTCAATGACACAGTGACCCTGGAAATTAATTTTGCTTAGATGCAATCTTGATTGGAGAAAACAACAGCACTTAAGCTATCCTCTTTTTAGCTATGCTACTCTCCTGGCAAATTAGGAGACTTTGGCAGTTGTAACTGCTTCTGAAAAAGAAGAGTCTTAGTCTGCTCTAGTTTAATCAGGAGACAGGTCTAGCCTCCAAATCTGAGGCTTGTACAGACAGCATGAAGACATTTTTCTTCTCCTTTGCTGTGGTGCAACACACAGCTGTAATAATTAGGGCATTTAGAACCTTACTACATAGACCCACATTGAATTTAGAAAAGCCAATAGCCAAAGTAGCATTTAAAAAACCTTGTCTAATGATCCTTTTTCTCTTTCTAAGGTCTATGTTCAAGACATTCTTCAAAGCAAGTTGGAGACCAAAGTGTGCAACCTCTTGCATAAGGAAGAAGGGCATCTGTATGTCTGTGGAGACGTACGCATGGCCAAGGATGTTGCTCAGACTTTGAAAAGGGTGCTTGCAAAAAACCTGAACCTCAATGAGCAGCAGGCAGAGGAGTATTTCTTCCAGCTAAAGGTATGCTGTGATATGCAAGGCATTCTCTCCAGTCAGACAGTGTTCCAGGACGGGTTACAGAAGTCTTCAAAGTCACACTCGAGATCTTGCGGGCTGCCGTGAGCTTCTTTTCAGCAGAATGCACAAGGAAAAAAGCTTTAAGTGGTCAGCTTAGTCCACCCACCATGATTTAAAATGCATAGTTTCTATTTGGTTAGGGTGCAAGAGTGACACATCATGTTCTTCTCTTACATCTACCATTTTCCCCAGTGTCTCACTTTGGGTCCTGGACAGTAGCTTTGCAGTGTGTCTGGAACATCAAGAGTTTGAGACTTTATTGTACCAATGGAGGAAAGTGAGTTTAAGACATTAGTGGGCCCATCACTGAAAAGACAGAGCCTGGGTCTGCTGGCTTTGTAGGACCCTTTTGTTATCAGAACTTGCCCTGGAGCACGTGTGTCTGGGATTCAGATAGGTTCCTTTTATTGACAGTAACAAAAGTCCACTATCACAGAACCAGTCATACAAATGCAAAAGACCTTTTAGTTACTTAACTGTCACATAAGGATGAGCTAGCAGTATTTAATTCCTTTCTTTTTTTGCAGAGCCAAAAGCGATACCATGAAGATATATTTGGGGCTGCATTCCCACATGAAGTCAAAAGAGGTGTAAGAGCTTTGCAACCCACCAGTCCAAGAACGAATCAACTTATGTTTTAGACAATACTCACACATTTGTTGTTATTTTCAAAAAACAAGGCATCAAATCCTCTTTCTTATACATGTTAAATTATACACATGTATATGATTGTAGGATTTGACTTTTAAACCTCAGCCTTAATGAAGAAAAATATTAAATTTAACTTTTGTTGCTATTAATTCTGAGACTTCTTTTAATAGATTATCTTAATAGTCTAGATGCAAATTATTTTTTTAATACTATCTATACTAGTATAAATTGCTATTTTTTGTAAATACAAAGAAAATTTAGAGTTTTTTACTATGTAGGCTAGAAGTGAAATCTTTTTTTGAAATGTACTGTTTATCTTTGTGAATTTATTTATATCAGGTTGTTTTACTGTGCATATTCACTTCAGAGCAAGTAAATGGATGGTTGTGTCACTTGGAAATGTATAGTCACACACCTTCTTGAATCTGAAGCAATATTTGCAAATGAGATAATAATATAATGGTTCATAAGTGGAAATACCTTCAAATGTATATACATGAGGAGGTAGTAGTTTTGAATTCTGCTTTGTGTGATTCAGGTACTTGAACCTGAATTGTTGTTACAGAGCCTATGGCAGTAAGGTTCAGAAAACTCAAAAGCACTTTATACATTTGAATTCTATGCTCTGATTTACTTGATTTGTTTGTAATAAAAGATGCCTTTATATTGAGACAAACAAGTTGGTGTGGATTAAATGTCTTTTTGCTGTTGGCTTCAGCCTTACAAAATAGGGGTAGGTAAGTTCGTTCTCAGTTTCCGGTGAAGTGGGTTTGGGCTCCAACCAACACTCCTTCCGTAAGTAAAGAGCCTGTCTCCAGGAGTTACACAGTCTGCCTAAGATTCGTTACGCATTTTTGTTACTGCCAGGAAAGCGTGAATGTGCACCATAGATTGTGAGATTGGCTTGCAAATGGCAAGAATATAAAATAGCAATGAGAGCAATATATTTTGCCCTAGTTATATTTTGACTTTGGCTCTTTCTATGCCTTGCAGTTATGTCAGAGCTTTTAGTTCTTCCTCTAAAATTAGCAGGGCTATATGTCCATAATAAAAAAAGCTTAAGGTGAGATTTTCCTGTCATCCCTTGTCTCCAGGAGCTGGAATCTGATGAAGGAGGAGTTGAGACTCAAAAGTCAACAGTGTGTTTCACATGTGCTTCAGGACAGCCTTAGACGTAAGATCAGAAATACAGCATAGGTGAAAGCATGTGGACAGTGATGGCAGAGCACAGGAAGTATCAGACAACAGGTACAAAGGGAGTAAAGGACAGAGGAGGTTCCTGGCAAGTATGGAGTCCTGATGGGCACCTAGTATATATATACACTGTGAGTGTTATTTCATACTTTGTTTAATTGATGTTTTCTGATTTTTAGATTTTTGGGGTGGATGGAAATGGAACAAGGTAATTGCACTTTCCATTAAGAAAGTTCTCCATAAGCCCAGGGCTCACTGAGTCCTACACTTCAAATGAGTCCAACAAAAGTAGGAAACAGGAGAAGTAAGTTCCGTGCTTCAGAGTGCTAATATGCTCCGTGCCCCTTTGGGAGGTGCATCACTGCACAATCCATTTTCCATGTACATTACTAAATAGGTGAATTTCCTGCCAGGATGCTTTCTTTGTATCTCAGGTGTCTTTTCGAAGTAATCACTTACTTTAAAGCATTACCATAATCCTTTATAAATCCTTGCTTGTGTACTAAAGGACCATAGTTCACTTTCATTTGGAGGGTCAGAAACTCAGAAAAAAAAGTCATGCTGTTTATACCAAGTTAGAATCACAGAATAGTTTGGGTTGGAAGGGACCTCTAAAGGTCATCTAGTCCAACCCCCCTGCCGTGGGCAGGGACATCTTCAACTAGACCAGGTTGCTCAGAGCCCCGTCCAACCTGACCTGGAA
>NW_008795131.1:5236449-5270759 GCF_000699145.1 Aptenodytes forsteri | reverse complement strand
AGGGGCAGAATCCCCTCCCTCGACCTGCTGGCCACCCTTCTCTGGATGCAGCCCAGGATACAATTGGCCTTCTGGGCTGCAAGCGCACATTGCCGGCTCAAGTTGAGAGCAGACTGGGTGCCCTTAGATAATGCCATGTCCTGAAGACGTGAGATACCATTAAAAACTGCCAGCCAGGGAAGCAAGAACATCTGTTCCTTCATGGGCCTCTGACAGGTCAGAGCAAGAGGCACAAGTGTTTGTGTATCAGCTCAGAATTTGCATGACTTTCCATTTACATATTCTAATTTGATGAGGCAAGTTTTATTGGGGGACCTTTTCATCTTAATTCCACCATTGCAAAAATTTCCCCCTAGCAGAGAGGTGAGAAGGCAGTTAAAGGAAAGGATTAAGAAAAGCAGAGATCTGTTTTAATTCTTTGCGAATTTATTTAAACTGGTCCCAACTGTAAGTTAACTTCAATTGCAGCACTGATCTGAAGCTGTGTATAATTGCTTTTTCTACAGAAATAAATGGGGAGGATAAAGTGCAGATGTTAAGGTCAGCGGATAATTATTCTATTCCGAGATAAAAACTGAAACTTCATTTAAGAAACCAGATACAAAATATACCTTTTAAAATCCTGAAGATGATCAAATAGCCTGTTCTGCGGTTACTAAAGTGTTCGTTACATCCCCAAGTCAGTAAAGGATTTAAGGATGTGCATTAGTTTAAGCACTTGAGTAATGCTTCTAGAGGCAGAGGAACTATTCTGGGCTAAAAGTTACTGAGATGATTATACACCTCACTGATTTGGGACCTGACTGAGAATTACAGATCAACACTTTCTGAAGCAATTAGTGGCTTGTTTCATTAACACTTAAGCCCAACTTACATGGCTATAATGGAATTCAGCATTCAAAACAGGCTGCATGCCAAGACACTGAAATACAGGCCTTTTTCTTAGCCTGGTTCTCTAGCCACTTTTGGTTGTTGGTAAAATTCCCTTGTTCTCTCAGATACACCGGGTAAATCGGTCCAGCTAAACTGCAGGTTGTCGTGGAGAGTTATCGGTCTCCATGCTGGTTGGGTATGTCACTGGGCTTGCAGTATAGATACACTGATTGCTGCCCTATATCCCATAAACATGTAGGGCTTAGACATACGAATGTGTTTCTGAAATGTGTTGAGCAATCTAACGTTGATTGACCACAATAACATTATATATATACTTTTAACCTGTTTTTAAGTCACATCTATTAACTTAAGCTCTTTCCTTGAGGAAAAGGAAAGGAATATGTGGATAGGATACACGAGTACATTATTGCATAGCTGAGAAGTAACAGAAGTTCAAGCCTTGCATTAGGGTAAATGCTAGGAAAACTCACTTCAACTCAGCTGAAGTGGCTGCCCAGCCCGCTGGTGTTTCGGCTGTGCTGGGTGCAGTGTGCCGGAGGGGAGCGGGGTCTGGGGGCCTGGGCAGGTGTGACTGATCAGGCACTGCTGAGCAGGGTAATGAGGGACAGCTGAGCTCCATGGGGCAGAGCTGTGGAAGATGATGACTGCATGGTGGTGAGATGCAAGGCTGGCGAACTCTGGGACAAGGAAGGTGGAGTGAGTTCAGGTAGGGGAAAGGCTTTTTCTTTTTTAATTGAAATTCATGCATTATATTCTAGCTGTGCAGAGAGGTTCTCCTTCCTGAATGTGTATTCTGAAATACAGGGGGGTCTGGGTGGGTGGGAGACTTGCCTGCCCCAGTAACCCTGCTGGGAAGCCAGGGTTGGGCCATGAGGAGAGGGCTTGAACTGCTGCCTTTTGTGGACAGGAACAGGCTGAGCTCTCGGAGAGGATGAAACTGTGATGTCTTGTGTCCAGCTCTCCTAGATCTTGCTTCAGTTAGTTCATTTGTAGCCTGATCTATGTGTTGTGGGTTGTTATTCGGTGCCTTCTCTGAATGAACCGCCATTTCTGTGGTTGCATTGAAATGTTTTGTGTGCACTGGGAGGAGTGTTGAACAACCGGGAAGGTCCAGCAGGGCTGGTAAAATAGTTCCCTCTGGTTTTAAGGTTTAAAATGCAATTGAGTGTTACACTGCAGCTGTCTGGAGCTACAAATGGTCTCTGTTTGTGCTTGAATTTGTTGAGATGTGGGTACTGGTTGCTTCAGAAAAAAAGAAGAGGGGGTGGGGGGGAAGCTTTTGTCTTTCAGAGAGAACAAATTCTTGGACTACTCATCAATAAAAAAGAAATGTAAAAAGGCTCTCAAGTTCTTTCTAACCAAATGTGCTTTGACAGACTTCCTAGATGGCTGCTAATGTTAAGTGATGTCTTACTGTGATATATAATGGCTTGTCAAGCTGTGCATGGGATCTTGTCTCTAAACCAGAGCCTGGGTCACCGTAACATCTCCGGTCTTGAGCCTATCAACCTGCTGCAGACTGGGAACCCGATAGGTGCAATCAAACAGGGGGTGTCCCTTCGTGGCCACCTGAAGCGCTGGGCATCACAGTAGGTCCAAATCTATAAATGGGGAGAGAGCTGTGGGGAATGCCACAGCAAATCTGCTGGGTTAGAGGAAAGTGAAGATTTAATAGGGGAAGCAACAGGTAGACAGTAAATGCAAATCTTCCCGTTTGTCAAGCCTCTGAAGTTGCTCTTGTAAATCTGTTAGTCGTTACACTAGGGCTAATGTGTTAAACAGGCTAGATTGCGTTCAGGACTGCAGCTTTTGCATGTAGCTCTTGCTGTTTTGCTGTGTAGCAGCAGAGAAAAAGTTTGATCTGAGCCTTTGCTTTCCAGCTCTGTAAGGTAAGTGATCCGGTGCGGCTCATGTCATCTAGTGGGTCTTAGGCAAGACTTGGCAGGCTGTGACTCGCAGTTGTTAGCATGGCAGTTGCCGCTTGTTGCTAGAGCAGTTACTAACCTCTGGTTGCTTTGCTAACCCTTCCCCCAGCAGGGCTGGACGTGAAGGGACAGCAAACCATTAACGCTTGTCAGGTGTTGGAGGTGTTTACCCCATCTCAGAAAATGCCTGGCTGTTCCCTGAAGCATGATGAGTTCCAGCCTTTGTCCTGCTTAACAGCGCAGATACCATCTGCTCTCCTGGTAGTGAACTTGAAAAATGGCTGAGGGGCTCTCAGTGGTTTAGCTCTTAGGATCTTCTGGCTGTTCCATCACAGCTGCCTCAACCCCGAGGGCTGAGCTCCAGGCCCAGCCGAATCTGAATGCCACTTTAGAAAGCCTCAAAACAGGGCCCCAGCGTAGCTCTCTGCTGAGGGGTCTTGGTGACTGTATGGGCTTTGCCAGGGTCAGCTGGTGCAGAGTGATGATGTAAAATGGCTTTGCTTACTGTGAAGTCCTGCCCCGGGAGAGTGGCATATTGCTTGGGGGACTGCGCTCTTCCTTCCCCCACTAGTGCTTCAGCAAGGTGGTGTGGACTGTGGTTTTCTGCCCAAACCCTGGGTTTACGTGGAGTGCGATCTCTTCGCCTGCGTTCAGACTGACAGGGAATCTAAACCCACAGAGACACAAAATCCTCATATCAAAGCAAGTAAGGCCAATGCTTGCTCTAAGTCCTTGATGGGAATAAGGGTGGTGAGGGTGTGTGGGAGGCATCATGTGATTATTTTGCTGGGAATGAGAACTTTTTTCTGACAGAAGCTGGCAGGGTGACCTAGTGATGACCAGGGTGCTGCCATGTGCTGCTTGTCTCTGCAGATCAGCTTGAGCCACTCTGCACATAGCAACAGTATTAAAGTGCCTTTTGGTGTGAGACAAGTGCACTTGTGCGGGAGCTGCTGCTCTGTAGGCAGGCAACTGCCCGTGCTCCCCTGTTTGCTGGCTGCCTTCGTGCCAGGTTAGCTGCTGCTCTTCAAGAGGAGAGGTGCCTTGCTTCAGGTAGATAAGAAGCTGTTGGTGCTTCAGACAGCCAGGTTGCAATTGCTTGGATGTAACTATGGCCAGGCAAATATCAAACTGTTCTGGTTCACAGCTGGTGGAATATAACCAGGCAACTGCCCGTGCTCCCCTGTTTGCTGGCTGCCTTCGTGCCAGGTTAGCTGCTGCTCTTCAAGAGGAGAGGTGCCTTGCTTCAGGTAGATAAGAAGCTGTTGGTGCTGACGACAGCCAGGTTGCAATTGCTTGGATGTAATGGCCAGGCAAATATCAAACTGTTCTGGTTCACAGCTGGTGGAATATAACCTTTATGCTTGAGGATGGTTTTTTGTGGTTTGTTTTGTTTTTTTTTTTTAAATTAAAGACCCTTGCCCTTCAAGTTTAATTGAGAATTAGATTTCTTTATGAAAGACAACAAAGCTCAACTTATCTTAAGCTTTTTATTGTTTGCGTATGAAAGGTCTAGATACGATGGATGAAATGTAAAATTGCGCTTTTATAATGCCTTGGCCTCTTCCCTGCAGGACAGTACAATGCTGCCGTTATTTTCAGCCTAAAGCTGTTTGGCAGCACTGTAACGTTCCTGGGACTAATTAACACACTGCAATGTCGCTTCCACCGAGGAGAGCAAAGCAGCCTGTGTCTCGCTGGCAGAGCTGCTCCCCCGCTCTGTAGGTGAAAAGGTTGTGGCAGGATCCGGGAGGCTCTGGGTGCTCTCCACGGCTCTGGCGAGGGGCCGGGCAGATGCCCGGCTCCCTGTAGTCGCACG
The DNA here is from genome assembly GCF_000699145.1 of Aptenodytes forsteri. Lineage (NCBI taxonomy): Eukaryota > Metazoa > Chordata > Aves > Sphenisciformes > Spheniscidae > Aptenodytes > Aptenodytes forsteri. The sequence continues at coordinate 5,266,118 of NW_008795131.1, read as the reverse complement.
GGGCCGTGCTGGAGTTGTGGTGCGCTGGGGAGCTCTTACAGACCCTGCCGGTGACCAAACCTGCCAACGTTCACTGCAGCGTGCTGATGCCAGAAGGGAGGCTACAGAGCTCCTGCCTCCCCGGGGAGGTGGTGGAAAGGACCACCGAGAGACAGGAGGACGCCAGGTCAGGTTTACGTGCAGGCAGGGCTAATCCGTGTGTACCGGCCAGGCTGCAGGTGGGGTGAGGAGCAAGGAGGGGGAAAGATGATGACCGGGGTGTGAGGAATGGCCTGGAGTGGCACGTGGGTAGGAGGCAGCTTCTCAACGTAGTGCTTCAAAAAACCAAAATGATGGAGTTCTTAAACCACAAAATACCTTGACCCATCGTATCCAGGAGGGAAAACTTTCTTTGATAATTGCAAATGGACTGAACGTCTCAAACTGGCCTCGTACATGGGAGCAGGGGGAAGAGCGGCCAGGGCCTGGCAGGGAAGGCTAGCTGCAATTAACGGCAGCAGCCACGAGGAGGCAACCAAATCCCAGGGAAGGACTCGTGCGGGCGGCTGCAGGAGCTTCCGAAAAAGCCCGGGTCTGGCCTCTCGTCTCCCTTTTTTTTGATGCGAGTTGTTGCAGGAATCCGAGTGGCAGCAAAAAGAAAGCGAACAGCCTGGTGCTTCAGCCTGTCATACAAGCTGAAGAAACAGTTTGCCAGCTGTCCTGTAACTGAAGGCCTCTTAAATTTGACTTCTAAGAGGAAACAAAATGAACCATGCTTGCAGAAAAGACACACGCTTGTAATTTCGTTTGTGGAAGGATGTCAGTGATTGACAGCTACTATAATGGGAGGAAAGCAAATGGGCTCAAAGGCTGTCAATTAACAAGTCAATCTAGTGAAAGAAAGCTGTAAGGCACGGCGAGGGTTATAGACAAAAGCTGTAATGCTGATTTTTTTTTTTTATCTTATTTTTTCTTACATGAGCTAAACCTGAGACTTCTGTCACCTTTTGCTTCAGCACGTTATTCCAAGAGCTTCTCTGTTGCAATAGGATTTCTAGAAACAGGACCTTCTTCTGCCACGATAGCTGCTTATTCTTGCCCAATTCAGAGAAGGGTTTTTAACATGCGCTGCCTCCCTGTGCCCCCCCAGGTCCGCTGAGCTCGGCAGGGCAGGATGGCTTTGGCACGGCTTCTGCGGCAAGATGCCCCCCGGCCTCGGTGGTGCCTGCGGGGTCGGGGGGCCTGTGCTCTCCTGGGGGTTTCTGTGTGCGCCACGAAGGGGGCTGTGCACCGGGGCTGCCCTCGCCCATCACGAGGGTCCCACTCTGGTCATTTACTCCCCAAAGGCTGACCTGTCCGATTTGTATCGCCCCGTGTCCGTCGGGCTCTTGAGCGTGGCAAAGGAAATGGGGAAATGATGGGAAATCCCATTCTGTCACTTCACTCGGGTCAAGCAAAGGGCAGGGAGGAGAGGGTGAAGAACTGCAGTAACGGTGATGATGGAGCTGGTGACCTCCCTGCACATCAGCTGACACGTCATGGTAGGGCTGTCATCTCTGTCCACCCACTTCTCTCTCTCCCTACAGGCCTCCCATGTTTTCTGGTCTTTTAAATATATTGCCTTGAATTCCTAACTTCAAACCAGAGAGAGTGTCTCCCGCTACTTAGAGAAAGGCGTGTTCATCTGGGACATGGGCCATCATTTCCTCAAGGGTGAACGCTAACTAGGTGAGAGGGAGTGAAAAGCACAGAGCACGTTTCGGCTTTGTCTCTTGCTTGTGAACTTCCTAGAACCCGACACCGTCTGAAAGTCTACTGTTCTGTGGTGGGGTTTCGCAGCCTCCCAGCGTCGCTGCAGTGTGAACTGCTGCGTAACGCTTCAGTGTCCTGCGAATCCTCCAGCACCGGGTCTTCTACACAGTGCAATGTGTTAGTGGGTCACTATGGAAATCTGCTCGTGTTTTAATTTGGTGTCCTGGTTTCGGTTGGGATACAGTTAATTTTCTTCCTAGCAGCTGGTACAGTGCTGTGTTTTGGATGTAGTACGAGAATAATGTTGGTAACACCCCGATGTTTTAGTTGTTGCTGAGCAGTGCTCACGCTAGTCAAGGACTTTTCAGCTTCTCACACCCTGCCAGCGAGAAGCTGGGAGGGGGCACAGCCAGGACAGCTGACCCTTGCATTGTGCATCACTTATTTTGTATATTCTTTTATCATTATTATTATTTTCCCTTCCTTTTCTGTCCTATTAAACTGTCTTTATCTCAGCCCATGAATTTTCCTCTTTTTTTTTTTCTGATTCTCTCCCCCATCCCACTGGGGGGGGTGAGTGAACGGCTCTGTGGTGTTTGGCTGCCTGCCGGGTTAAACCACAGCATTTGGCTATGAGTAGATGAGGGGGAAAAAGGTCAAACCACAATTCTGTAACACTTGCTTTATCCAGAGCAAAGATTTATTCACTGAAAAGATTCCTACATATCCAGAATTTCATTAGCATAGAGTGCCCTTTTTTTTTTTTCCTGGTTGCATAAACTAATACAGAAACTGTTGTTAATACTAACAATTTTTAATTAATTTAATAGCAATTCTGGAAGACACTCAGTTGATAGAAAATATAAAAAAAAATTTTTTACTGTACAAAGTTTACATCACATTTGAAAAGAAAACGTGTCCATTTTCACCATATTACAGACTCCATTTACATTCACTACTGACGTGTGGCTTTTGTAGCAGCATTGTACAGCCAGCTTCACATTTACAACTCTAAAATGGTACAGGCTTACTGTGCTTCACGCCCTTACACCAGCACACAAGGAGACAGTACATGTGACCATAAAACAATGCAACCTAACGACTGTCGCTTGGTTTGCAACATGTTGAGGGATAAGAGAGCTCCGCTCTCTTCACAGCTCTGCAACTCCACTGCTCTCGGTCCATTTCCATGTGTCTTACACCAGCTGATTAAAACAAAAATTATCCCAGAGACAGTAATCGGTCTCTGCTCTCCGATGCGCTGGGTCCAGGAAGCTGGGGTTTGCTTTCAAGAGCCATTTATGGGGGTTAAACACAAACCCAAGGTCAGGTTAAATTAGAATCCTGAATCTTGTGATTAAAGGCAGGTTTTGAAACCCCTCCTGCCCCCTGGAAGGGAGCAGCAGGGCAGTATTCCCAGCGGGGCACCACGGGGCAGTGCCCAGCTGGGATGAGTCTCCCACTGGCGTTCAGCACGCTTTAAAGTGCAGCACGCAGGGACATGAGCGAGGTGGCCCTGCTGGAACAGGCGAGGAAGCCCTGCCTAAAAGCAGGGGCCAACACAGCTCTGCGCCTGGAAAGTCTTCACAGTGTTTGAATTACACCCGAGGGCAGTCATAGGAAGGACAAATGATGATAGTTTTTTTGTTTTTCATTATTTTGTTTTAATCTGGCTGGTCACCCAGTGCTGGCTGTCCTTCTCCTAGCCAGTCATCTTATTAGAAAAAAAATTGAGAATATATTGCTTTCCCAGCATAGCTCTTGCACATTTGCGCAGCAGCGTTGCTGCTGATGAACAGCAAGGAAACACTGCCTATTTGCAAGTTGGCGACTGGTTCCCGCACCGAGAATTTCTGGGTGTCCCAGCTTTCGGGTCCCGTTTTATGCGCACAGATGGCAGAAATAAATAGTGAGGAGCACACCAAGGCTGCTGCCACCCTCAAACGCAGAGTCAGCTGAAGGGCTGTTCAGAACTGCAGGCTACACAGCAAGGATTTGCATCCAGCAGCAGCTTCTGCTCTTCTCTAAGGCAAGATGCACAGTGAAGCCTGTGGAGGGTTTCAGCTGATGGGTTCGTAATGTTACCGGTGCGAAGAAGCACACTTCTCCCCGCTTTAGGTTTGTGTTGTGCCGTTATTATTTAAGCAGTACTTGCTGGGAAAACAACTTCTGCTTAAAACTGCTGACACACAGAATTATTGAGAGAGAACAAACAGTAGCGAGTCTTGAAGAGAACCACGTGGTGTAGGTTAAATACACAGTATATTTGGAGGGGGTTTATTTGCTTTGTAAAGGTGGGGGAGAGGAAGGAGGTCAAAAGAGTACCGCAGTGCCACGCTCGGCTACCATCAAACCAATTTTTTCTTTGATATCTGAGACACGTTTAAAAAGTCATTCTATCAAAATATTTGTAAGAGAACATAACTGCCTTGCACATAGTAGGAGCGAAGCTCTCTGCTCAACAGAACTCAGGAATTTTTGTTTGTCACTTAATTTTCTACAAAAGTCAGCCACCTGTAAGTAACCAAACCGAGCACCTGTCACCTTGCCTGCCTTACAGAGGACTTCAGAGCTCCTCTCCCTGTGATCCTCACGTCAAACCCTTGTGATGATGGTGAAAGGTGTAGAGGGGTGTGTGTAACATACTAGTGCTGTTGGAGAAATGAAATTTGGTGACTTCCAGGGAGCCCTAATGAACTATCTCAACAAAACGAAGTAGAATAAGAACAGAAAGGATCTGAATGTTCATTGTATAAATAGTGTCCTCCCACTGCCCTGGCTGGCAGGAGAAGGCAGAGGAAGACGAAGGGGAGGCAGGAGGGAGCCTTGCTAACACCGCTTGCAATCCATTTGCAAGTGGGATAATGTATGTCACCTTAAATGCAGTAATCAGACATATCCTTTATAACACTGGAGAGGGGGTGTGGGTTTTTTTGTCTTAAAATTAACCTTTGCAACAAGTCTGAGCTGTTGGGTTGAGTCAAGTCCTCTAAACCTAGATGTAACCCTCCTGGTTGCAAGATTTCTGTTGTTGTTAGTTTTTCCCTAAACAACTGCTTTAGTCCTAAATTTTTTAAAACAAACAGCTTGCAAACTTAAATGTGACCAGCTGTAGGAGCTGGTAACACTGTGTGTGTGGGGGGGGAATGACTCTGAATCTCTTAACAAGCTCTGTGCATCAAGACCTTATTTAATGCATTATTTAGGAATGGCTTTTTCCCTTGTCTTGGCACTCGTGCCTCTCCCTGCAGCTCTGGAAAATGTCTTTTCTTCTACAAATGAAAGGGTGATTGGGACAGTAAGAGTCAAGTCTGGTTGGTCAGTGTTGTATTTCCAGAAAAGCTGCTAGTTTAGGGAACTAGAATTTGTTGTGCCTAAAACTTCGGAAGAAGAATGAGGCCCCTGTGTGCAGAACTGTAACAAGTCATGTTTTTATTTTTTTAAAGGCCAGCAAGTCTTAAGCTTCCTACGGGATTGCATGAGAACAAGCAGTTTTTATTGTGAGTTCTGTGTAGAAGAGTGCTTGAGTCTTTAATTGGGACAGCCTACGTGATCAGAAACTCTCCTATCAGAAGCAGATTTGCACTAGTGTAACTTGGTCCAAGCTCTGGGTTACCTTGAACTAACCCTGCTGAAACAAACCTCAGAGCTCAATGATTGGTCTGGGCAAATCACAGTGTAAGAGATTGATTTTTACCTTAATGAAAGAAAAATGCGATCTGGAACTCCAACCCCTTGTCCTAGAGGCTTGCCATTCTGGAACAAGCCAGTTCCACTTCTCTTAGGGAAAACAAATGCTTTGAAGGCAGAAAATAGCTCCTATTTACCACAGACCCAAGAAGGAACTAGAAATAGTTCTTTTTTTCAGTGCTATTTGAGAATGGCTGTGGTTAAACTTGATTCACTGTTTATTATGTGTAAAAAAAATATAGTTCACACAAAAGTATCATGTAAACATTCTTTAAATAACTGCTGGTGCTCAGGCAGAATTCAGACTTTGCAAACGACACGGGGCTGTGAATTGATGGTCGTGCGGCTTTCAGCTGTGGCTGCACCAGTTTCATAGCTTGGAAGATTCAGTGAAGACTTCTGATGCTTTGTGTAAGTAGGCAGACAACGTTATCACAAGACAATTACACACCATGCTATATCTTTTGATTACTTGGTTCCAGGATTCCCAAGCCAAATCTTTCAAAACGCAGGACAACTTTGCTACTGTTAATGCTGAAAAGGGTGGGGAGGGAGAGGAGAAGGGAGGGGAAAGAGTTATTTATTTTTAATTTTTCTTACAAAGCTACAGTCCTATAAAAGGAACTAAAATGGGTTAGATTCTGCTCTCGTACAACTTCAGATCACCCAGAAAAGAGGCTTAAGTAATTAAGCAGCAAACGCATGAACTTATTCATGCTAACCTCATCAGTGGAAACATACAGCACAAATCTGATTTGCCTCAAATTGGAGAAACAGGAGGTTTTCGTAAGTACCTAAGGCGGGTAGAAGCCCGACACTTTTTTCAACGGGCACTTGGTTTCCTTGAAGTAGAAGGGAAGGAAAAAATGACTTACAGAATTTTCTTTTTAAGAGAGAGGGGTGTTTTGACAAGGTATGTCAATTGGTTAAAAAAAAAAACAAAAAAAAACCACAGAACAAACCCAAACCCATTTGCTCCTCTTTATAGACTGTAGCAAGTGCATGAAGATGTCTTTTCTTTCACCCTTAAACTGTTGGTGTAGCTAGAAACATTTTCTTTTCAAAATGCTTTGCTACACACATGCACTCAGGTGACGGCAAGGCAGACAGCCTGAATATGTGAGCTCTTGCAGCAGACTTTCTGAGAGAGTAAGTATGTGGGTGTATTTGTCCTCACTGAAGACAGCAGAAACCTCTCTGGTTCTTGATGCATATTCTCCTCTGTCCCTATCCTCTCCCCTCCGAAATGATATTTTTTCAAAATCATGAATCGGTAAAGAATGAAAAAAGACCTTTTTCTAAAAAAGGCACATATTTGCTGTGTTACCTACAATTTTGCAAAGCCCCTAACGTTGTCAGACATTTTGCTGAACGGGGATGTAAACAGAAGCAAATCATAAAATTCAAAGCACTAAATTTGCAAGGGGAGGAGAAGGAGGAACTGAAGGGCGCTCTCGCTTTCCTCCTCTTTTACACAGCATTGTAGCTGATCCCAGCTGACCCACGTGGGCCAGTTCTGGACACCACTTGTGGCCTGGTCCCTGGTAGGCTAAGGGACCGCAACCTGCTCCAAGCAGAGCAAGGACCATCCCTCTTTCCACTCAAGAACTCTGCACCAGCTTCATCCAGCCGCTGACAGAATTGACCCTGGCTTCAGTGCTGGCTCTGGTCCCAAGGGAGAACCGGCACAATCTGGCCCTAAACTCTTGTTGGTTTGCAGTGCAAGTGGAGTGCTCAGTCATCAGCTGTGCCTGTGAAAATGTACCTGTGTTACCTTCAGTCACAAAGCCACAGTCCAGCACTAAGGGTGACATGCATAACCTCAGACTGCAACTCGGAAACTGCACCCCTCCGCCTCGTCAGACTTGCAGGCAAGTCACACCAGTTTCAGGAAAACCCCCAACCTGCTGGGCAGGACACACAGCACTCGCTGTTGCTTGCACCTAGTTAGTTAGAGAGCAGATCACTAGACCCTTTCCAGGAGGAAGTTACAGCCTGCTGAAATGCTTCAGGAGTGAAAGATGGCCGCGTTGTTAGACAGTAACTTCTTGCAGACAGGAGTTGTTATTCAAGCTAACAGCCCACACCAAGCGGAAAAAGGCAGAAAAGGAGAATTCGGATAAAGTGTTGATTATGTCCATGGGTTAATTTCGTGGTTTGTTTTTGCTTTTTTAAATGGAAGGTGATTGTCCAAGTTGCCGGTTAGGATACAACACATGGAAGCATGCAAGGTGGAGCCCATTATTGCACCAGTAGCTACAACCTACAAAGAAATATGGGAGGGAAGGGAAAAAGACACCATGAGAGTTAGTTTTCAGTTATTTAAAGCAAGCCCTTGAGAACTACATATTACAAAGCTTACACCAGAACAAAGCATGGGGTTAGTGCAATGTTTCTCAGAGGATTTGTCAGAGAGGATGTGAACATGTCTTTAGTGGCTTTTGAATCCGAGTAGATCTCTGGCTGACATGGCTAGAGAGCCTCCCAAGTGTGACTTGAATATAACGCAGTTTGCAGGGGATGAACAACAACTGAGCTGCCTGCACTTTCATTTCAATGAGCACTAATTCAGCTGTCAATGCTGATAATTAATACTGACACTTAAAGTACTTCTCCCCTATTAAATGCTTTGAGCAGAGAAAAAGTATTAATGTATGCAAATTGACATGAACCACTTGTGGGGGTGGAGGGGGGATGTCAGTCCGTCTACCCAGGGAAAAATAATTAGGGTAGCTACTACATAAGACATTGTTCTGCAGTTCCACAAGCTGTTCAAGAGTAACTCCCTATGGAAACACTAATCCAAAATAATCACTTGGCAAATTGCTCTGGAATAGAGCATTCTCATGAACTGACTGCCCAAATGGGAAGCATTACTTCAAGTTCATTTCCAATGTGATGTTAGAGGACAATGCGAGAGTGTGATTGTCTGCATGGGAATGTGTAGACAGCCTGGGCTCTCAGTCTGCTCTGTGGTGTCTGGTTAGGTAGGTGAAAAGATGTCAAATCAGTCATCAGAGTTAATGATCCAACACAAGTGGATCTTATTGTATAGAGAAATGAGGGCATGAAAGTGTTGACACACAGAACCATAGTGTTGGAGTACAGTGTGTTTCTGTAGAAAGGAAAAAATATTACCAAAGGCCACGGCTGTATCATGCAAATCTCCTGGCAAAAGAATTGTTGTCTTCATAACATAACACGACTTAAATACAATGATCTTCCCTTGAGGCAAGGGAGGATTAGTTTAAAAAAAAATAGGAGGAAATGTCACAAGTGAAGCTGGATGACTTGAAGGAATGGATAATGGAGAAGCACGTACTCAAGGTAGCTGGGTATAGATCTGGCCAACGCAAGCTGTGCCTGGAGATAGGGTTTGCTATGCTTTAGGCCAGAAGAGGAAAAAAAAAAATTGTTTCTCTTAAATTATGACTGAAGGACAGATAAGAAGCAGCAATTACATACAGGTCCGTTTTTTAGCTCAGATTTTGTTGGTTTCTCTTCAAATCTTTGTTTTAAAAAATCTAGACAATTGAAATCACAAGGACTGAAGCGTAGCTGTGACAGCTCTGCTGGAGTAGTGAGTGTTCAGGGTGCAGAAAGAGACCTTGCCTCCCAACTACATTCCACAGCGCACACAGGCAGTAACCGATGATGCAAAGAACAACTGCCAAATGTAAGACTCTCTCAACCCTTTGTTGTACCTTTTTAAAATGAGTGCTGCGATATGCATATATGTCTGTCTAGTGTAAGGAAAAAATACCAGACAGTTCTACTTATCCATGAGTGGGTAGTAAGCATTCAGTCTTTGCTGATAATAGTGTCCTTTTGCATAAAGATGAGGCCACAGTCTTGGAGAAGTATTCCGCATTTTAAAGTTGTTAGACATTGTAATATATCAGGGATCCAGTACAAATGTTAGGGAAATTGCACAAGAGACAAATGGCAAAATTTTCAACCAAAACCCCAAACAAGCCGCACCCACCAAAGCACAAAATGCCGTGACAGTCACCATATGAGCAAACAGAAGCGTTTGGTTAGTTATGATAAGGTATTGCAGGAAGATTGTGAAGGGTTATGGGAAAGAAAGGGGTAGATTAAACATCAAAAAAAGGAGAAAAAAGAGAAAATAAATATTAGCGGTTCAGTAGATGAAAATAAACAGTGAGCAGAGTACATGGTAAATGGGCACTGGTGGCAAACATGTCTGATCTCCCCCAGACTCTGAGAAAAAACACTGAGGTCACCAAAATGTAACCTTGTGCCTAACAAACTCTAAGCGTGTTCCTGAAACTGGGCCGTCTGTCTTTCACTGGGGCTTGCAGGCCCAGCCTGTTAACTGAACTCCATCGGGGCTACTCGGGGTAACAGTGGTCAGCAGTGGAGATTAGATGACTGACATAAAACTGGTCTGGGGTGGCGGTTTCGGTCTCTTGGCTCCAGAAGTTGTATCTGCTTTGCTTCCACTTGATTTTGGTAGAAGTGGAACTGGGAACCATCCTTCTCTGAGAGTGACAGGTTATTCATGAGAAGGAAGGCTGAAAGTTTTAGGCCTTGTGGCTTTATGCTCATCCAGCCTGAACTGGACTGAGTTTTATATTCTGGTCTGGTCTGTCATAACGGATGTCGAGGGATGTACAGTCAGGTGCTTTGAGGGACCTCTTCCGGTTTTGACAGTTTACGGATGCTTGATTGTATGAGACCTTTCTTCCCCAATTGCAACACAGAAACTGACTTTGAAAGTATCACGATCTGACAAGGATTTATGCTGACTTCTCATGATTTATCTTTCCTTGGTCCAGATCTTGACGTAATTCCAACTTAGAGATTCAGTCCAAACATTGCAACTCATTCCTAGCTGTCAGTTTACTGCATCTTCAGGATTTGTAAATCACTCGACACATGATTACCACCTGCTTTGGTTTTTCCCCAGAAGTCAATTATTCTGAGTCAGGACTAATGCCTCATTTCTTTATCTGCCTGTGCAAATTGGGCACTCTTCCATAAAGAGGAGGAGGGGGTTGGATTTTTTTCCTACATGCTCCTTGAGGAAGGCTACAAACCTAGGACTCTTCCAAAATTTGACAGTTCGGTTTTAAAGGGAAACGGTGGCACATTCTTTGGTCCTTCCCTTCCTCAGTGAGTACCAGCCATTATAGGGGAAATTCTAACCACTTTGGGGTCAGTGTGGGCCCTTTCCAATACTGTTGGTAGATACTCTCTGAAACCAAACATAAAGCTGGATAAATAATCTACTGAAGGAGGGAGGTGAATATGTTACAGTAGGAAATTAACTGTCTGAAGCACGCAAGCTTAATTGCATAATTTCCTAGAAACCAGAAGAGCAGAACAGCACATTGTTACTCTCCCATCAGAGGTTTGACAGCCCCCAGGAAGGCAAAATAAAGCACAGAAATGATCAGTTAGCAAATTCTGAGCGGCATAAATTTTCTTAACAGCAGCAAATACTCACTCAGCAGACTTCCAGAAATGCCCTGGGTGGGAGAGCCGACGATTCAATTTTGGCAGTTTTTCAAGCATATCCATGAGGACAGTGAAGCTAGGTCTCTCACTGAGATCAAACGACCAGCACGCTGAGAGAATTTCCTGCAAAGGATATCTGTGGCTTATCATCTCCACTTAGTTCACAGGTCAACTGTGCAGACCAAGCAACTGATTGAGCATTGCGATTTGTGCGAGCCCAGCCAGAGATACTCTTTAGCAGAGGTCTTGGACATACTTACAGAATCATAGAATAGTTTGGGTTGGAAGGGACCTCTAAAGGTCATCTAGTCCAACCCCCCTGCCGTGGGCAGGGACATCTTCAACTAGACCAGGTTGCTCAGAGCCCCGTCCAACCTGACCTGGAATGTTTCCAGGGATGGGGCATCCACCACCTCTCTGGGCAACCTGTTCCAGTGTTTCACCACCCTCAGCTTAAAAAACTTCTTCCTCATATCTAGTCTGAATGTACCCCCCTTAGTTTAAAGCCATTCCCCTTTGTCCTGTCGCAACAGGCCCTGCTAAAAAGTTTGCCACTACCTTTTTTATAAGCCCCCTGTAAGTACTGACAGGCTGCAATAGGGTCTCCCCAAAGCCTTCTCTTCTCCAGGCTGAACAACCCCAACTCCCTCAGCCTTTCTTCACAGGAGAGGTGTCCCATTCCCCTGACCATTTTTGTGGCCCTCCTCTGGACCCGCTCCAACAGGTCCGTGTCTTTCTTATGCTGAGGGCTCCAGAGCTGGATGCCGAGCTCCAGGTGGGGTCTCAGCAGAGCGGAGTAGAGGGTCAGAATCCCCTCCCTCGACCTGCTGGCCACCCTTCTCTGGATGCAGCCCAGGATACAATTGGCCTTCTGGGCTGCAAGCGCACATAATCAGTTCCCTGTGTACTGGTGAATGTCCACTTCTATATGACAGCTATGGGCAGAGGCTTATTATCTATCCTGGTGTCCCATTCTAATCTGTTCTCTCTCCTGCCCTTTATCTTTAGAGTTATAATAAGAGTAAAATAAATCTCCTCTTTAAGCAGCTCCCTCTTTTCCTGATAAATAGCTATATGGAAGGATTCCTGCAACTGAGGTACTTACGTTGACTTCTTTCCCCAAACTAACGGTTGCAAGGACTTGTTTCACTCCTTCGCCACTTCCAATCTGCCAGATGAGTGCCTCTGCAGGCTGGTTCTTGAAAGGCCATTCTCTTGCTTGGAGCTCATACCACACAGTTCTGCAACATCAACAGACAAATCAAGCCTCTGCCTGCTCTTAAGAGAAAGACACAAAACCCTGACACTGTTCCAATTTCTTCAGACAAGCTCTGGAAGGTGTATAAGGCTGTGCAGCAAGTCCCTCCCACGCCACACACCTCCCACCCGTGACTTTTGTAGTACATGAGAAAAATGCAAGCCTGTGAGAAGAGGACCACTGACTCCCAAGGCTCAGGCCTGTAACAAATCTCATTTAGCAAGCTCCCGTGGTACTCTTAGGTGTTCCTCTCTTACCCAAAGGCATAGATATCTGCAGCTTTGGAGAAAGGCAGCTTGTCTTCATCTTTCCCAGGGGCCATCTCACGAACAATCTCAGGGGCCAGGTAGCATAACCAGTCATGAGGCAGCTTCAATTCATTCTCCCTCCTGAGTTCCAAAGAAAGAAGTGGTACTGAAACAGTACTGCTTCAACCAAGCAGCAGTGCTTCACCTAATGCCTTGACTTTATTTACTCAAATGTTTTTGCTGACATTTCCTTTCTAATTTTCTTGCCATATTAAAAAATATGCATGTGTTAGCCTAACTCTCCCGCTCATTCTTGGGCTTAAAGTTTTCTTTGTTCTGTGTTCTGAGTCTTACTCCATACATAACTTCCTAGCTCTGTGCTATGGGAACTGTAGAAAGAACTCTGCTAAAAAAAAAAAAAGAAAACAAAGTGCGTATTCCAAAAATATGTGTATGTACTAAAGCAATTGACACTCCTCACTTGTGCTGTGTAATGCATCAAAATGTTTCTCTATTTGATCATTATTTATCACTCTAGAATTGGACCAAGCACTTACCTTCCTTCCTGAACCACACCCGAAATTCCAAATAATCCAAAGTCAGTGATCACAACTTTCCCATTGTCATAGAAAACATTCTTGGATTTCAGATCCTTATGTACAATCCCCTTTGCGTGAAGATAGCCCATGCCCTGGGAAATATATGCAGAGATGTAAACTTTTTTTTATTATTTACAAGCCTCCAACTCTGGGCATGCTTTGCTTTCTAATACACATTTACTCTCATTACTCCAGCATAAATGATTAATTGTAAATGGGGACACAGCAGCTGTCTGACTTATGCAGGAAGGGTGCAAGGGAGCGGATCTTAGTTTAGTGCTCAACCTCTGAATTGCTTTTCACGCTCTGCATAGTAGGGCTGCTGGAAGGGTACTCTTAGTTGAAGCATTAAGTGGCTGTGGACTTCACCATTTTGAAGAAGTCTGTATGTGTAAGAACAATGAACAACTGACACAAGTCTGCTCACTAAATTCACAGGATACTTCTGCCAGAAGAAAAAACAGCAACTTTACAAATGCTTCTTCAGTTCAGAAATATTGAAAGCAAGCACAGAAAACTCTGTGCAAATCTGGGAGAAAATGCCATCTACTTCAGAATGCATTAACTTAGCTGCAGTTACTAATAAAGAGAAGAGACCGGGAAGGAAACCTGTCCTGCATGCCTTTCTTCATTGTTCCCTTTATCTAAATTCTCCCTCCCCAGCCCCTTACTGACAAGCAAAAGGTCTGTTTCTCTCCTTACAGGCCCTTAGCTTATTGCCCACTAAATCAGCACTTTTTTTCAGCCAACTTTGAGTATCTCCTGCTGCAACACCGTGTCGGGCTGTTGAGACTTAGAGAACCTTTCCAGCTGTGCAGCCTCTAAGCTCTTGCTAAGGCACTGCCCAGAAAGTGGATGTCTCCGTTAGCATAACGTACCCTTACCTTAATGATCTCCTGTGCTATCTGCCTGGTTTTGTTAATATCCAGGGATATCTTGGGGTCCCTTACAAACGAGTGAAGCGTTCTTCCTTTGCAGAAGCTACAGGAAAGAGGAACAACAATCCTGAAAAAGGTCTTTAAAATATTGGAGAGAAATAAGAATGTAACACTGGATGTTCAATCGGTTTTCTTATCATGTTGACAGAATCCCAGCCCTCTTCCTGCTGAGAAATGCCATTTTGAAGAACTCTAAGGACCCAATTGTACAGGAGACCTATTGTTAAAGCATGCTCAAGGATATGCAAAAAATGCTTAGGTATTTCTTCAGAGGCCCAGTTGTTGTTATACTGCTCTGACATCTGAAGCCCGGTTTTCAAAATCTGAGCACCAGCTTCTGCTGCTGGTCACTTAAGCAGGAAACTTCTTTTGGAACTGGCAATTAGAAATGACTGAGTACCTCCTTGCCAGCCTATGAGAATGGCATGCCCTTGGCCTTACTTAAATTCAGCCTGCATATGAACATCCCAAAAAGCTGTTATTTAGGGGCTAAATGATACTCATCTCAACTAAATACTGAAAACAGAAGAGAGGAGAAAAATAGTAACATTTTTGCCTAATCGACAAGTGTCCCTAAGAGGAGCAGAAAGGAACAGGTAACTTGTATTATCAGCCTCACACATTGGTTTACTGTCACTTTGCTGAATTGGAACCATCTGGAAGCATCCCAAAAAGCTGTTATTTAGGGGCTAAATGATACTCATCTCAACTAAATACTGAAAACAGAAGAGAGGAGAAAAATAGTAACATTTTTGCCTAATCGACAAGTGTCCCTAAGAGGAGCAGAAAGGAACAGGTAACTTGTATTATCAGCCTCACACATTGGTTTACTGTCACTTTGCTGAATTGGAACCATCTGGAAGTAGGTGACGGAGGGACAGCCTGTTCCAGATTTTTTTTCTCTCCTGCTTTTTGAATTTTATTATTTAAGAATCAAAAATAAAAAGAAAATTGCCAAAAAATATTATACGTTCCCTAAAAGGAGACAACCCTAGTGTCCAAAACTCTGAGCAACACAGACTGCATTCATGTCTGCCACCTCCTGACTGCAGTAAGAGGTTTATTTTTATATATAAAAAATAAACATTACCTATCTATATAATATGTATATATTAAAAATAATACTAAGATGCTATATCCTTACCTAGTAATGATTGCTAAATGAGGAGGGTTCATGCATGCTCCCATGAAAAGCACCACGTTCTCATGCCGGGTCTGTCTGTAGTTCATCACCTCCTTTTTAAAGAGCTTGAGATGATCCTGATTGTTCCCGTCTATCTCCAACAGCCTGATGGCCACTTCCCCATGCCATTTTCCCTTGTAAACCTTCCCCCATCGTCCTTGGCCAATAGGATCCCCCAGTTCAATCTGTTCAAAAGGAATGTCCCATTCTTGCAGGTAGACGCTGGTCTGGCTAGGTTTGCGATAAATCATCCCTTGCAAGCGTGGCCGCCTGTTTGGCAAATCCTCCACCTCATCCTCATCATCTTCAGGTTCTGATTTATTAGTCTCTGGTTCTTCCACCTGTTTACAAAAAGAGAATGGAAACATATGCTGAGAGTCCCATCTGAGGGGCAGAAGCAGCTTACCAGCCAGCAGCAAGGGCTGCTTTGAGAGAACTTTAGGGGGTTGGATGTACGCATTTGACTACAGCTCTAGAAATATACCTCACAGGACAAAGTCATCTCGGAAGGCTACAAAAAGACATACATCTTCTGTATGTCAGTGCACGCGGGTGAAGACAAGAAAGGCTTTATTCCATATAGAGTTAAATTTGTAGAACCAGCACTAACATCTAGGGAATCAGCATCTCTCAGGATTTAGCCTTCAGTGTGGGGAAAAATACTACAAGACCACTCTAAAAGGAAGGGTCAAGAACCTCTTTGTTCTTCAAATAAATGTGGGTGGGTTTTTGGTTTTTTTGCGATTACTAAAATCCTCCTGTTAGGGAGAAATGCTCCAAAAATCAGCAAGCTTGATCCAAATTCCAGTAATTTCTGCTGAAATCATCATCTATCTCTATAAGTTTACTCATCCCTACAGAAAGCCATTTCAGTGTTCATACTACAAGCTGAACACGTGCTTAGGCACTACCAAAATCAGTCTTGTGAATAGGTATGGAAAGGCTTTCCTATGCAAAACATTAGCTCATGGTAGATCCTGCAAAGCAAAGCCTGTAAGCATGGGCTTATGTGACCACGGGTAGCACCTACACATGCATTACTTGCAGATTTGAGGTCTGCAGAGTATTTAGACCTCGTAGCTCCAGCAGCAGGCCTGCAGCTCGTGTAATGTAAAAACAGCTGTGCCAAACTGAGCGAGCCAAAAGTTTGAAAAATATCATCTTAGCCCAATAAGAAAAAGTTAAGTATTCTTACAAGTACTTAAATGTTTCAGCCTAGCTACAGAAACCATGAATTTTTAGTTGAGATCTTTGCAGTACAAACAGTTCAGTGGAACTGAGGTAAGGCACAGCTAGTCTACACTCATAATTCCAGGGCCACAACTTTTTTTATTGCACTTTCAACATGGCATTTCTGATTGTACAAAAGGGAAAACCAGAAAACCTACCTCTGCTTCACATTCAACTCCATCTGTGTCTGGCTGTTCATGAGCACTAACAAGAGAAGACAGGTTTACAGTGAAAATAACGTTTGCATATCCACCTGAGTTAGAAAAGTGGGCTGCTACGTATGCCATTAGTGGAGTGGAAAGAAGCAAATAGAGAACAGATCTTGATAGCATTATAGTAGGTCAAAGAAAAATACCATTACTGCTCCACTTAACAGATAAGGACTTTCTAAGCTTACTTTAGCAAATGAGGGACAAAGACTCTGAAGTGATTTTCAATGACTGAGTGGCAGGGATTGATTTGGCAGTGGCATGGCTGCATTATTACAATGTGTTCCAGTAATGGATACTCCTCTTCCTACTACTGAAACACCTACAGTGGAGAAGCAATTGTGAGTGCTGGCAACGCAGGCTAAAATCTTTTGCATGCCCTACAACTCAGATCCTTAAAAAGATGTTTGCTTGCAGCTAAGTGTGTAGTGCTCTTTTAATTGTAAAACTCCGTAACTTCTATTTCATCGGACCTTTCTGATCTTGGGAATGCACACATAACCATAACTAGATATTAAAGGTGTGGACTTCTTACTGTCCGATTTAAAGTAAATATCATACTCAGCTTTATAAAACTGGGAATACCAGTGTCACCCTTGCTGACTAAAATTACCCTGTGAGTTCTCAGATGATAAGTTCAGTTCTGGTCATAACATAGCGCTTTCAGACTGATCTGAAGATTATCAGGTAAACACTATGCAAATAAAAGAATTTAAAACTATACTTACTTAGTGTCTGCAGCTGTTTCTGGAGGCTGTGCTATTTGTGCAGGACTGGGAATTTCTGGGAAAGTAGAAACATTTATGACATTTTACACTTTAATCTCTTATAGATTGGAAGTTTTAACATGGCAATAATGATAATTTGCTTCTTATTCAGGAATTATAAAGTAAACTCAACCACAGACAATATGATTTTATACTTCTATTCTTTTAAAACTATGCTCATCTTTCCTAGTACTTATATGCCTGTATATTGATGAAGCCCAGTCTTCTTCCCATTCACCTACTTATCTGTAATGTCTTTCGAGGTCAGTCCTTGTCTGTGAACTGCTCACATGCCTTCAGGTTGCCTTGGACAATCACAAACACTTAAATCCTCACAGAACTAGGACATTTGAATTCATCTATGCTGCAGGTCATGTATTCCAACTGCACCTAGTCTGTCCAGTGTCACCAGTGCAAAGGAAATTCAGCTTGGATTGCAAATCCTTCCAAAACTCAGAATAAATACTCTGTACCTGGCATCCTACATCATATATTCTCACTTTGGAAACAAACAAGCTGTTTCTAAGGGTTCACAAACAGCTGACTGAGAAAAGTTTGTATATGCAAATCCACATATGAATAGTGTTGCATCATTCTTAAATCCCATAGGCAAAAGCCTCAGTTCATAAAGGTGAGCTCAGCATTCCCAAACTGACAGTGTCCATTTATTCTAGCTAAGCATATAACCCTAAAAGCGAGCCTTTTTAAAGAAAGAACATGGCTGTGTATAGAATCCCACAACAGAAAGCTACTGTTTTACAACTGAATATTCAAAGTTTCACCTTAGTACGTAAATCACATCACTACCTCCTATAGGAGAGGCCTGAATTTATATAGTGAGGTAAGAGAAAGTTTGAATTGTTTTAGATACTTTTTTTTTTTTTAAAAAGCAGAATTATTGTTCTTGGGCAGCATGCAGAGGTTTACAAACAAGTTACTTTTTGGCAGCAGAAGCTGGTTAGTAGAATTAAAACAATCAACTCACCTGGGAAGATAAATTGTTGTCTATGCTGAATGTAGTAGGCAGCTTTTTTTTTTAATTTTTTTTTTTTTTTTTTTTTTTTTTTTTTTTTTTTTTTTTTTTTTTTTTTTTTTTTTTTTTTTTTTTTTTTTTTTTTTTTTTTTTTTTTTTTTTTTTTTTTTTTTTTAAAAAGGACAGCAAAAAAAATTACCAGGAGAAAAAAAACACAAACAAGTTAGAGGATCATCAGTATGTGCCCCATATGCATTCAATGAATTAGTCCCAACTCACTGTTGGGAAACAGATTAGTAGATTATCAGCCTGCTTGAGGGGGTGAATTTCAGCACATGCATTTTTGGAAGACTACGACAGATGATACTTATCAAATGAAAGCTATGTTACCAATAAGCAAACAGTCTGGTGGGAAAATAACACATTCAGACTTCAAGTGGCAGAAGCAAATTTAGAGAACCCAGGAATGCTAAAAGGCAGACCCAGGTAAAAGCTGGTGCTTCAGTGCTCTGTCATGTCTTCAGCTTTTCAGAGACGCACCCAGAGAAGCTGAAGCTCATGAGCCATCTGCAAGCATTTTTTTTATTTCAGTGAATTTGAGCAGTATGTCCTAATACAAAGTAGTTGCAGTAGAATCCTTGTACTAAACTGGCTCTGCTTCTGCTCCTTTTGAGTAGACTAAAATAGCAACTTTTACTCAGAGATCAAAAGCTTGATGCAAAATACAGCAATGTTGAAGGCTAGGTGTAGCAGCTAGTGAGCAGCATGTGACTCCATTTCCAGATCAAAGGAATTAAATTTATTCTCACTATGTAAATCTTTGCTCTTGTTAGAGATCCTTCCCCCTGTCGACTTTGGTAAAGACTGCACATTTGGGTCCTTAATATGTAAAGTACGTAGGGTAAATTCTTCTCCACCATACATGTATGTCAATGGTTTAAAAATGAGTGTTAATTGTTGGTTATCTTTTGGAAGGGACTGGTAAAGTAATTCATCCCAGTTCTTATTTTCACGTTTTGCTCTAGTAGTCAGCTTACTCATGATTTAAAGCCACTGGTGACCAAACACAGCAGGCAGCATGCATTTTACAATACAATGAGAAAAGGGAGGAGAAGGAATATAATATTTTTTTTTAGTCCTTTTCAAAAAAGGAGAAAATAGAAAGATCAAATCATTTAAGAAAGGTGCCAGCACTCCTTAATAATCTGTCTCCTGCAAAGGTATCTCGTTGATACCACTTAAAAACTTTTAAGAACAGACCATTTTCTTTTATCAGGTAACAAGATACACCTTCACACCTTGCTTAAGACACGACCATGTATTCAGAAACCTGCAACTACCTATGAAGTCTCGGTCAGCCTCTGCTTGCATAGAGGCCTTTCTGATCTTGGCAGAGTTCTCCTGAAAAACATGTTTACCTGGGAAGTTAAATCGTCCATCCCTCTGGCCCATAGGAGATGGGTTTGGGGGAGGTGTTGCACTGGGAGGGTTGGAAGACTGGAAAGGTGCTGGAGAAGACGGTGTGGATGAGGTTGTAGAAGAAGGATTACTGCTAGAGTCCAGATGATTTATTGCTGGCGGATGCTCCTGCAAAGCAAGGAAAGTCACTCGTGAGAAAACAATAAAAAGAAAGAAAGAATTCCCCTCAATGTTTACTGAACAGAGAAAGGAAAGCTGGCCCTAGCCTCCAATCATAGTATAGTTTTTCTGAGTAGGCAGCTGGAGCTGTGCACAACCTATGTTTTACAAGGAGAAAATGTCACATATCAAAGTCTCCTTACAAAGCGAAAGCTCAAGGTGCCATTCTTGCTGCAACCAGCAAGGTACTGCTGCCACCTCTCCTTACTGTAGCTCCTCAGTGACTTACAGACACAAGACTCACTTCAGTCACCATGTACCTTTTTAGTTAGTGCTTTGGGAAGAGTTCCAAATTGTGGTTCTGTTGGTCTGTCTACTGGATTATTGATATCAGAAGGGACAGACTCTGTTCTTCTTATTTTTGTTACTGAAAAACAGGTTGGAGAAGGGAGAAAAAAGCTTTAATCAGACTTTTTATTCTTGTGATACCATCAATTACATTGAAATGCTAAGAACTTGTAGAAAATTACTTACTGGGAAGGAAGGATATTCTACAAGCAGGTGCCTCTTTAGTACATTTGTTGTGACATTTTAATCTGAAAGAGAAACATTACATGTTAAATAGCAACTTGTTCTTTCCCCAAAAGAGGAAGCCTACCCTTAATTTGTAATTCTTATGCTAATCTCAGAGGGAGTTCTGGAATGCTCCAGGCCCCAAAGCACCATGCATTCATATGAAGAATTCTATTATGTGCATCATTAGGCTAATGAAAGCCATATACATATCTTAGCATCTGGTTTATTTTTAATATCATTGCTTTCACTGACCCTCATCCTGCAACAGTGAAGCATCAAAATCTCAGCGCTCTGAATTAACAGCCCAGACAGAGAAGCAAAAACTAAAATCCTCGCTGTTATTTAGGTATCCAGCTCCCGCTACAAGATTTGCCCACGATCAGGTAGGAAGCCTGTGGCAGGGAAATAAATTTGGTTCATCTACGTGTCAGGCTGCCAACCTAAGTGTAAGTTGTGCCAAAGCATTCCTTTGCCAGTTCAGAAGCTGACTGAAAAAATGATGCCACTGTTAAGAGTGCATCACGTCAAGAGATACTCGTCACTGGCAAACTTTAATGAATCAAATGCAAAGTTCTTCTGAAAAAGATCATCACTGTGTGCTCACCTGCAGTACTTACACTTCACCCCGAACATCATGCTTTTCTGACAGACTTGGCAAATCTGAGATAACCAAGACTTTGTAGAGAACCTAAGTGGAAACAAGAGGGGAAAAATGATTAATGGTTAACTGGTGTCTGAAGGAAAATCAACATTCATAGGTAGTTACAGACAGGCTATTATTCTCCTTTAGCCCCTTCTGAAAAGGGCAAGTGGTGTTGTGGAAAAGACTTCTCACTTTTCTGATCAAAAACAACTGAAAGAAGGCTGGCACCAACTCTGCTGGCCTCTTGCTAGTTATCCACTCTTGGAACAGGGCTGAGAGGTGCTCAGAGGTGTCTCTGACAAGGAGACAGGGTGTGCATGTACACCCATCTCTAGAAGGTCCTCAAAGCTGCAGCTCAGCAATTACAGATCTGAAGCCTCATGCGGTCAAAGATATCCAAGTGATAGAATATCACTTCTCATAAAAAACCCTCAAACTGGAATTGAGCTTCACCTCATGAAACAAGCAAGTACGCTGAGAGGCAGCAGCCAGCACACACTCCAAGTGCAGATCCAGCCCATGAGCACGTGCTGCCTATCAGTCGCTGGTGTCCCTCCTCAGGTCAGCAGGACATGTCACGTGGTGCTGGCTATATTCACCTGAACATCTTCATAGAACTGGGACCCAATTTATGGTGGGTGGGTGGTGGTGGGAGTGTTATCCCTTTTACCAGAAAATTAAACCGATAGGTTTGTTTGGCATTAGAACTAGCTGGCCCAGTTTTGGTTTGGATTTGGGAAGGGGGGATGCAGGAAGATATAAGAGAGGAAAAGGGAAATTTATGCTCTTTCAACGTAGGGAGGAAGGAGCAGCTTCCCTTTCATTCGTAGCAGTGGAAGTCTTTTAGAAAAGGCATTGTTACACATTTGGCATGCTTGGTCCTATCACTCCATACACAGCATTGCTACTGCTGGTATGCTAGTCATTACGGAATCACGAGTCCGTTGGCTTTGTAAAAAGGATTTCAAGTGCATATATTGAAATGAAGCTGAAATACATAGTTCAGGCTGAACTTAGCAAATGAGGCACCCGACCCAACTTCAAACCTGTCTTAGTCGTGACTGCTACAAACGCACTGAATAGGATGCTGTCCTGGTCTAACCCCTCAGTTTGTTTCCTTTGTGGCTCCCACAGCATGTGTTGCTTACCTGTGTGTTACAGCTAAGCCAAAGTCTCTTCGTACCGTTTGAGGGGATCCTTGGGAGAGTTCTGATGGAGAACAAAAGGATGTTTTAGGAAAGCATTACTAAGCAGCGTGCTTACCAGTCTAGACAGAAACAAAGTGATCACTGTCATAGATAAGGACTAGTAGCCATGACGCTTAGTAGCACAGCTGAGATTGGTTTGCCTTCCGCTGTAAAGCTACTACCAGATACTACTCTTTTACTTGTTTTCATATGGAGGCAATGTAAGATAAGATTTGGTGGTGGAATCATAATTCTTCCTTCTTTTTGTTAAATCATTATGTTTTATGTTTAGGGATTACAGAAGTCTATCTGATTAGGTCTAGGCCAATCTTAAAACAAAGTGGAAAGTCAGACTTTACTCCCAATTGGTTTACCACGAATACTACCACCCAGTTTTCATGCAGTGTCAGTAGACTTCAGAATATTCTTTTACACTGAAAATTATTATCTCCATTTTATAGACAGGGCCAGTGTGACCCACAAGAATAAAAAGATTTATGTGAGATCACTTAGCTAGCTGGTAAGTGCATAAAGGGTGACCTAGACTTCAAAATGCCAGTCCAGCATTCCAGTGGTTATACCACATAACTTCCTAAAAACTCTCAAATACTAAGATTCTGGCATTATTTCCTGAATTAAATCTATAGCCACATTGCAAATCTGGAGAAAACTCAAATCTGCAAGTATCAACACAGCTTCAAGGCTGGACACTGTCAATGCTTACAAAAAGCCAGTCTCTTTATTTGACCCTAGATGGCACCAGATTCTTTTTTATCATTATTCCAGTGAACTTGTAAAGGCATCTGTGGTCTTCAGCATCTTAGAATAGGCTGGAATGACTAGTTGCTTTTCCAAGGATATTGCTGATCTAGTGGGGCCATCCAAATGCAGAGTCATCTGAATTAATCATACTACAACAGTTAAGATGGCTGTTAACATCAGTTAAGATGGCTAAATCCTTACTGAAGAGTCCTAATGAATATAAAAAAGTTTGGAATTGAATGGGACTTAAAAGAGCCTACTGTATAGATTTCAAAACAGACAATATGACTATATGCATAGAAGCACCAAAAGTCTTCATTTCTGTTTGAATTTATTCTGATGCCTTTTTTATTTATTGCATAAATTCTATCACTCTCCACAGAGAAATGCTCAGATTTCTGCTTGCATTTTCATTCTACAATTTTCTTTCTATGCTTTTTCATTTCTGAACGTAATTCCTGGGATTTTGTTTTAAAGGGCATTAGATATATGTGTGGTGCTATAATGTCCTTATTTGGACTTTTATACTTTACAAAAAGGTGAGACACTTTCCAAGATGCCCATATCTCTCTACATTAGCTCTCTACTACAGGTTGTGTCTGAGACAGACACACATAGTCACATCAGGATAGCTAAAACATTAAATGGCATTGATACGTTACTGGATAAAAACACAAGTCCTAGTCCTGTAAGCCATTAAACATGTGAATAGACTCATCAACACCAGAGGAAGCATTCCACATTTAAGCATATGCTGAAGTGTTTCTCAGAAGGTTGCATGCAACTGTCTAATTTCATTACAGAGATACTTGGCAATGAATATCCAAAGATACTAAATGGTTAGATATGAAGTTATTTCTAGTACCCAAGAGGCATCAATAACAGCCGTCTGAAATCAGAGACAAGCAATTACACCCAAACCCCTTGCTTTAACCCTTTAAACATCAGTATTCCTTTTCCTTGCTTTTGACATCTGAAGAAATACCAGGTACAAAAAAGACCATGCAAACATCCTGCAGTTCTCCAGTAGGCCAAGTAGGCCAATCTCCTGTTAACAGAAACTCTGGGATAGAAGGCCCTATTGAGGACCTCCAGAGGTTGCACAGGGATGATCAACAGATAGTTGACAAGGACAGGTTCTTCTCGCTCAGCAACGAAACGAAGACAGCCCTGTAAAAGTCTCTTACCGAACCTAGAGAGAGAAAAAAAAATAATTTTTTTTTTTTAGACATTCATATTCATGTGACAGGATACACACGTTGCTAGAGCAGAAACTCTTTCCTGCAGCATTTGATGTCAGGCTTACAAACATCTCTGGTTTTGCACAGGCTCCTGAAGTTGCTGTATAGCCAATATTTTCCTGCCTACAAATGGTAGTCTTTGCTGGGTAGAGCTCCAGCTCCAGCCTATGAGTGAAGTGTACAAGAGTGCACCTGAATTTTGGCTTGCAGACGAGAAGTGCTAATGGGGCTGCACAACTCAGTCAGCTGGCAGGCTCCATGGAAGTGCCTGAATCACAGAAGTGCTACATTTTGCAATTCCTACCAGACTTAATCAACACGACCTGGATCACAGCAGAACCAGGTTCTTACCACTGGATTTCAAAACAAAGCTGTGCGTTGGCCACAGATGCTTACTTGCTGCATTTAGATGTTTAGCAATTTGCAGGTTTTAGTATATAAAACATAAAAGGATACCAGCCACCTGAACTGTCAGGAACATTTAAGGACAGAAGATAATTCTAGTATGTGGAATTAGCTACTAGATGCTTGAGAAAAACTGGTTGGAGGCCTTTAATAGTAGCAGCCATCCCAATTGCACCCAGCAGGTGCAACTTCAAATAAATTCAAATAAATTTCAAGTAAAGTACACTATTAACAAGCAGGTTTTGTGGTTATCTTAGAATATCCCACTGATACAGATTCTCAGACTACAGTGAAACCATGACAAGGCAACTGGACGCCAGCTCTTTCAGAGAGTCAGAACTGGAGCACTGAATGCTCTTTGGTATGAACATAGCCCACCAGTGCCTGTGGGGAAGGAGGAAGTGTCACGCTTACTTTACTGGAGGAACTTCATCTATCCTGTTTCCCAACTGTGATTCGTGGGACTTGCTCCTTGTGAGGGTTGGAAAGTTAGGTAGCAGCTGAAAAACCTTCCGGCAAGGGGGAGGAGGAGTCCGTGGTGGCTTCAACTTATGCCGTCTCTTGGCTTGAGGAGTGGTTGGTGGAGTGATGGTGATGCTGTGAGGAGTCCTTGGTGTTAACCTTCCACTGTGTGCAGGGAATGCAAAAGGGTCCAGGAGGTTTTCTGCATAGATAGAAGGTCCATGACTCGAGGCAAGAGAATCTGAAGATGGGATTGTAGATACTGACACAGAACGTGCCTGCTGGCTGTTGCCCTTGGGAAAGTGCTGTGCAGAGGGAGTCCATGTGGGCGCAGAGAAGCAGAGGGATTCGGTCATGTTTGTAGAGCTGTTCTCTCGGCGTGCCTCAGAAAGGTTCATCAGCACATCATCTTTTAACTCCCCACCTGTTCACCAACCATAGCAATGTTAGTGATTGATTAAAAAGAAAAGCCAATGTATATATACTTACCACATCATGCTGCTTTAGGCTATAAGGTGGGGTTTTCTTCCCTGCTTTGCACCTAGCCAAGGTGCAAGTGTAGTTTCTCCTCCCCTGACACCCATCTAAGATATCAGCTAAAGTAACCTTTAATGGCAGTAACTACCCTTCTTTCCTATCTGTAGCTATGTATCTCAAAAGCTAAAATCAGGTCCTATGTTCTAAGATGGGCTGAGTTTTAACAGATTGGGGCCCTATTGAAGAATGTGGGATATGCATACCTATATAAAACAGGCACCCATATCCCACTGCAAGCCTATGTGGATTTGGTGCCAATCTGTTTAGACAAATCTGTACACCCAACCTGGCACCCTGCCTGCTTTTAGACTGGTCTTTGGTAAAAAGAGGAAACTATTTTCTATTAGCCAACAGAACTGCTAAACACCACTTAAATTGAGAAAGGCCATTAGATTGGAAATAAGGGGTGTTTAGGAGCTTCTGATACTCATTTGGCTGCTCTTCTCTCTCTCTGGCATATAACCAGTGCCTAGAACTCACCTGACACCTGGAGTACTGGGGCACTGCTGTTCAATTACAGGCAGCAGCAGCTCTCAGCACAGAGTTGCTGTGTTTCTTCAGACTGTATTAGCTAGAGCTGCACCAGGGACAGACAGCTGGACAAAAAGGAACCACGACAACCTGCTAGATCGCTGGTGGAGCCCAGCATTGCCTTCTGCAATGCCTAGCACTGTAGTTCAGAATGATCCAGTACAGCTTGTAGATCAATTCTGGGTATAAATGGGGGAAAAAAAGTGCAAAGGCCTGCAGGCAGCAAGGCAGGAACGCACAGATTATTGGGATAATTTCAGAGGCTTAATTCATCAGGATAACTCCCTAAATTTTAAGTATGTCCTTAATGACTTAAATCAAGGCGAAAAGTCAAAGCTTCAGGCCCTGATGTCCTATTGACCACTCAGTGGTTGAAAAGAGATGATATACCTGTATTTTAAAAAATGTAATTTCTTTATAATGAGTGAATGCCATGACTTCTGAACAATGACTGGTTTTGCCACAGTATAGATGGGAAATATTTGGCAGCCCAGGACAAGAAAGATTAGAAAAAAGGAAATATGAAACTGAGCTGTTTGCTGACTTTTCCATTAACTAATCTTTATGATTTGCGAATGGTATGAACTGTCATAATACCAACAGGAAACATCACCTTTCAGTGGCTGATAATTGCTACAAAGAAAGATCTGATGCATGTTAGTATCAGTATGCTGTGAGAAACACTCTCGTACAAACAGATTTTACAATGCCTTTGAAAGTAGCCTGGGGAAGGTGACACGGGAAGACAGTGAAACAGCGCTCTGGGAATCATGAGTTTGATCTTAAATAACTTGCATTTACATGCTGAACACATGCATTTCTAATTACACAGTACCTTTCTTTCCATAATTTCAAGGTAAATCAGGGTTCTTTCTAGCTCTTGAATCTGCTATTGGAATTTGGCTAATGATTCTATCAATTCTAGCAGTCAAAGAAAGATAGCAGGAGGCAAGTGGTTTTAAAGAGAAGTGAATCAATTGGCACACTACAAGCTATGCAGTGATAAAGGGTTGTCAGAGCGATGTTCCTCTCTTCCAAAGCACTGAGCTGAGCAATAATCAGGCTTCTGAGCAAAGTAATGCCAAACAGAATTACACCTTCTCTCTGAGCTTGCAATATCTGAGGAGGGGATTACCTACAAGAAACCTGGTTGTATTCGTTAGGTCAAGGGTATGTGTACTGAATGATGGAGGATTGGAGCATTAGACACAACTGAACAGAGAGGGAATAAGGATATAGTCTATTGAGTAGGGGAGGGTATTTCTACATACATTTATTTCCATTTATTTATTTATTTGACATGCTGTCAAAACCAAATCCAATCCACAGCTCTAGATGCGTTTGATCACTGCAACTTCACGTACATCCGAGCGCCATAACCTGATACTGGTTACAGAATATACCCAAAGACATTCTCTAGAGGTTTTTGCAGATTGTCTTATATGAAAGGAAGCAGGATGGGGGCCAGATTGCCGAGAAACTAATTCCATAGAACAACAAAGCAGTCTGTACCTGATTCAGTCACCTTCCGTAAGCAGCTCAGTGCCCCATTGAGTCTGGAGCACTCCTCATCTCTGGCACCACATCTCTTCATTGTTTCTTTCACCTTTGACTCATTCATTTCTAGTAAGGCATCTAAGGTTAGCTCCTCTGGTATTCTCTGAAGAAAAACAAGATGATAAATTTTTTTTTTAATACACATATATAAATAAGACTGTCACTTGTTATTCTGATGTACTTTAAATAGTGCCACTGTCTCACTGCCTGGTCTGACTCATGGTTTACTCATTTTGGTAGTGCATCTCTCTTAAGGATCACTGGGTCAGTAACGACCGTGCAGCAGATCTCAGCAGTGCTCAACAGCTGCTCTCTCTCCTCCCTACATCATGAGAGACCAGGCGTATGCTCGAGTGTGCTCTATCATTAGGATGTTATGATTGTTCTCTGGTATTTAAGTTAGGAATAGAGGTGATTGAAATATTCTTCTCCTCTTGTGGAAAGTTTTCACTCAGTATTTTTGAAAAGCTACTAATGAAAGCTTAACTTTTTCACTAAAAATAGCAGTCAGAAAGAAAACAGGTCTAAAACCTTAAAAAATGTCAGATAAAGATGTCTGGCTTTTCAGTAGGGAAGTGAAAAGTAAAAACAGTAAGGAAATGACTTCTTTTGTTAAACAAAAATAAATGTTTTGACAAAGAGATAGCGACCTCCTCCTCAAGCAATTTTTTCTTCATTAGAGAACCAGCCTTACCCGTATCTTGCTTGGAAAGATATTTGTGCAGAACTCCTTGTATGTCTTAATACACCAAAGCCCCCAAAGTGATAAGGTTTAGATCAGGCAGACACAAAAGATACAAGAGACTGGAAAGCATGAAATGATCTGGTATTTCCTGACACAGAATTGAGCTGTGTCGCCTCTCTCCTCCCCCATTCAAATGTTTCCAGGGTAAGTCTGCAGTAATTGTGGTTAATAAACAAAACCAGGATATTTAGCCCAGATACCCAGGAATTTCCCTGAAAGTTTTGCCTAAACAAACCTCACTGCTGCCTACTCTCACAATGAGATCACTAATTTCACAATATTTGGCCTCCTTCCTAAATTTCAACTCCTGGAATCAAGCTATATAAAAGGGTTTCAACTTTTATTTGAAGGGGAAATTCAAAAGTGTATCTCACTGTTTGGAGAAACAAAAAGCTTGAAATCCTCTAGATTCTTAAACCCCACTTCTGACTATAAATCATATCTGAATGTTGTTGAATGACCTTTAACAATCACATCTTTCTTAATCCAGGCTCATGCCTTTGAGATCTGATGCATGACTTTTGATTTTAACTGTGACAGTGTGTGCTGGTTTTGGCTGGGATAGAGTTAATTTTCTTTGTAGTAGCTAGTATGGGGCTATGGTTTGGATTTGCGCTGAAAACAGTGCTGATAACACAGGGATGTTTTCGTTACTGCTGTGCAGTGCTGACACAGAGTCAAGGCCTTTTCTGCTCCTCACTGCACCCCACCAGCGAGCAGGCTGGGGGGGCACAAGAAGTTGGGAGGGGACACAGCCGGGACAGCTGACCCCAACTGACCAAAGGGATATTCCACACCGTATGGCGTCATGCTCAGCATATAAAGCTGGGGGAGGAAGGAGGAAGGGGGGGACGTTCGGGGTGATGGCGTTTGTCTTCCCAAGTCACCGTTAGGCGTGATGGAGCCCTGCTGTCCTGGAGATGGCTGAACACCCGCCTGCCGATGGGAAGCAGTGAATGAATTCCTTGTTTTGCTTTGCTTGCACGTGTGGCTTTTGCTTTACCTGTTAAACTGTCTTTATCTCAACCCATGAGTTTTCTCACTTTTACCCTTCCAATTCACTTCCCCCCATCCCTCTGGCGGGGGGGGAGGGGGGGGGGGGGGGGGGGGGGGGGGGGGGGGGGGTGGGATGTTA
>NW_008795131.1:5227020-5236164 GCF_000699145.1 Aptenodytes forsteri | reverse complement strand
CACCGGGGGGGGAGCGATTGAGAGAGTGGCTGTGTGGGGCTTAGTTGCTGGCTGGGGTTAAACCATGACACAGTGCTGGAAACAGCCCCAACCTTTGGAGCTTTGTAGGTGGTAACACAAAGAGTAATCACATAGTTCCCATTTTTAGTAACTGTTGCATGGAGCAAAGAAAAAGAATAAATTAAGAAAGGGCAGAAGTCTAAGAAATGCATCCTGCATCTTCTGTCACTTGCCCTGAACCGGATGAAACACAAAACACAGCTGACTCAAGGAGAGGCCAAGAATTGAAATGAGCAGTAAGCACAAAGCAGGTCCATAGTAGAGCCAGAGTTCAATGAAGTTGGGGTAAATTTTCTTGTTCTTCTATAATTAATATTAGCAGAATAACAAAAGCACAGATATCCCACCTGACGCTGGGTATTATTATTCATTTTTCTGCACACCTGCACCACCAAGATGCAGGAGTAAAGCTGCCCCAAAAAAGTTTGTTCCTGAATGACTTCCACTTGGGTAAAATGCAGGAAGCACAAAGACTCCAGTGAAAAAGCAGTGCAAAATCTGCTCTCCTGGGGTTCCTAACCTAATATTACACTCCAAAGGACAAAAAACCCCAGGGGTTCAGATCATCTGAGTTGAAATTGGAACGGGTTTCCACAACTCAAATATTCCAGCATGAAGCCAGTACAGGTTTGCTTACACAGATCCCCAACCAAACTGAGCTGATAACAACAGAATTAAACCAAGTCTTTCTTATAGTTAGTTATTTCTCCAGCACCCCCTGAATTCCTCTCCCCTGCACGCAGCCAGGCAGCTCACAAAAGCATCTTTGTTCAGCAGTATCACAAGGGCGGTTCTGCGATGCAGGACATCAGCCTCGCAGCGACGCAATCAGCTCTAAAAGGGACAGTGACTGGGGGCAAACATGGAGCGAGTTTTAGTGTAATAAGGAAGAAAGTTTTCTGCACCACCACAGGTGCCCCTGTGCCCTGGAGCAGGGAAGCTAATGTTTACCCATTAAGCATAAGGGAAAGCCCATGTCTCTTACAAAAACATTTATCCCATTTCATGCTTTTACACGGTCTTAGAATAAGTGGGATTACAGTGATGTCATTTTTGAATTATCTTGAAACATTTCCTCACCCCCACCACTCCCCACTAAGAAAACAACCCAGATTACGTAGCCACTCTTTTAAGCAGCAGCATCGTTCCAGATCCCAGTATAAGCTACCAAGTCACGTTACCCAGTATCACCTCACTTCCCTATCCTTTGCATGACACAAATGTAACCAGTAACTTATTAGAGCTATTAGTAAGTCAATCAGTAAAGTGGAAGAGACTAAGATTTCTTCAGGAAAGCACAGCTTTTCCACCACAGCCAGTTCCATAACCCAGGCTTTAAATGGCCAACACAAGCAGCTGAAATGCAGGGCCAGCTGGAACGGGACTGGTCGCAGCACAGTTGGGGATCTGGTTTCTCCAGTGCCTGCTCTGTGGCAGGATCCAGAGTGGACAAGCACCACTGATCTGCAGTGTTAACACTCAGGGTAATGACTGGTACAGGGGGGGTATCAAGGCTGTGCAGCAAACAACATTTGGGCTGGCAGAAATGGTAGTGAGCCACACTGCTTCATAAAAGCAAGTGTGACATCAGGTACTGAAAAAGGTTCTCCCTGCCCAGTTTAGAGATCACAAGAAAGTCAGTAAAGCAAATCCCAATAAAATAATTTAAAAACCCCCAAAACACAGAGGCTAGAAAAAAAGGAGGAAATCTGTCTGGTCTGCAAGCCTGTGTCCACTCAAGTAGCCAGGATGCAGTCAGGTTCTCTTCTGTCTGTTCTCCTTGCACAAGGAGGGCAAAGTACAGCAGTTACCTAGGGCAGATGACACCGCACCTTTGACAAGAACCTTGTACCTGTACAGTTAGTCCTCAGTGGAGTAAGAAATGGGCTATTAGGCCTCTGGGCTGAAAAAACTGGGTATATACACTGAGTGTGTGCTTCAATTTGTATCAATAAGGTGGAACTGACTATTTTAACTTACCCCAAATTAGCTCACCCGGTTGTGCTAGTATAGACAAGGCTTAACTGGGGAATTCCTATTCCCTACTGTAAGAGGTATGTGGAATGGCATCCAGGCTCAGCTCCTGGTTGTAACAGCACACACACTCACTGCTCCCAAGGCACAACTCACAAGCACAAAATTGTTGAGCTCACAACCAGTACAAATGCCCAATGATGGTAGGGATGGGGTGTTGCAATATTCATGGAGTGGGCCTGGGTCCTGCACAGTGGTGTTCAGAGCCTCACAGGTCCTTCTCTCATTCCCAGAGGGGAGCACAACCAAATGTTTACTGGCACAGAGAACTTAGTTGTCATCTCTGTCCCATGGCAGCTTGACAGTTAAACTCCAGGATTGCCTGTTCTTGCAAGTCTGATGGTGTTTACTGCTTTTCTTTTTTAAAGATCAAACCCCTGCAACCAGGAATCCCCAGCTTTCACTTTTAATTTTCAAGCCTTCCTGGTTGCAGAAAAAAACCTTGACAACAATTTTTTAAAAATTACAAAACATTCCAAACCATTGACCTTTTTAGAAGCGTTAGGGCGTTTTTTCCTTTGTCTCATTCATTTGCAGGACACAATCACTATGGAGGGCTTGATCACCCCTAAGCTGCCTGGTTTCACTTTCTTAAGCAGGTCTATGCTCTACAACTCATTGTGTGGCCTGCCATGAAAAGCTGTAATGGTTCACACAAGGCACAACTGAGCAGCAAAGGGCAGTTCTTCACTGTGAACTTTGCTCTGCATCCCTAGCACAATCTCATGCAGACACACACCCTGACAAAGGGTCCAGCCTGCTGCTAGCTTGCCCCCTTCCTAGCCATGCATGTAAAGTCCAATCTACTCTTTTGCTCAATAGTTTAATTTTAGAAAGACAGAATAGCAAGTTGTAGGAAAGTATAAGTACAGAAAAGGAGATTATATTTAAACAATCCCAATGACCTTGAGCTGGGAGAGCTCAGACTTTCTGAACCTGCTGCCAGCCCCCATGACACGCGACAAAAGAAATAAGCCTTAAAAGTGCCGGGGGGGGGGGGGGGGAGGGGAAGTAAGAGGCTTTCTTTAAAAAGCCACTCACGTGCTGCACATATGTGGTGGCTTAATATAAAACTGGTCAACCTGATCCCTGTAAGATTGGCCTGATATGATTTAGCTCTGTGTTAGCCCCCCCAGCCAATGTGATAATGATGAGGGTCACTAGTTCAAGATGGCTCTTAAAACAGGTTCCATTGCTGCTGATGCTCTGGCTCAGCTGTTGAGTTGGGGGGAAGAATGTCCCCTGCGAAGTGCCCTGACAGTGTTCATCTCGGAGGAGCATGTGGTGGGCTCCAACCCCTAAATGCAACTGCAATTTTGGGCCCTTGCAAAGGGGTTACTCCCAATCTTCAGCATTAAGGGTGAGAAACGTGGGTCCAACAGACCCCTCTCTACCTGCTTCTTCATGGGTGCTGTGGCTTTAAAAAAATACAGCTTTAAAAAAATTCAGCTTAAAGGCTTCACATTAGGGCCAAGCTAAGTACCATCTCCCTGGGCACACCTTGCCTTGACTACAGAATGACAGGGGAAGCTGCAAGATATTCAGATACTACTCTAATAATAAGGTCAGATTAAAAAAAAATAGAGCAGGAGGAGACAGAACCTGCTTTCAATCTTTCAGCACCTCAAAACTGCCAGCAAAATCTAAAGCCTTACTCACCACATATTGCTCAGCAGAAGCGATGCTAAAAAGCCCAAACCAGAAAATTATTCCTCTCTACAACAGGTAAGAGAACTTTTCTACAAAGCCCTCCTGCTTATCAGACATACAGACTGTGCACCTCATGGTATGCATGTTTAAAAGAGAGAAAAGTAAACCACAGTGTATCCAAGAAGCCATCCAAAGGTTAGTCTCAATTAGTCAGGGTGAAGAGTTCACAACAGTGTAAGAAGGTCTTTAATCTTGTCTGGTGTCCAACTTAAATCCCTGAAACATAGCAAAAATGCTGGTATCTAACACAGTGGACGGGTTATTTTTGGTAAAGATTCCTCCCTGCAGATAAGCCTACGGAGATAATGCTGCTGCTAGCACTCTGCAAAATCAGTCTGACCTGCTCCTCGACCTAGTAGACATGGCTCTTCCTATAAAGCCGGACAGTTGTCAAGGCCCCAAATGCCTCCTCTTAAATCAATACATTCCCTCACCAATCATCTTGCTGTAAAGGAGCAGATGCTAGAAGAGAAAGCCCATTACATAAGGTGCTTAAATTCCCACTGATAGCTCTAAGCAAAGCATGTAAGGATGCTCTTAAGAACATTTTGTGCCTGCTAGTTGTTATTTTGCTCTGGTTTTCTGGTGTCCAGTGAAGAAGGTACTGAAAAACTGTTGTATTATTAAATTTCTGGAGATTCTATGGGCATTCTGGAAAGCCTCTCACATGAAATTTCTAGCTGGCATTAAGCTGTGAGTATACACAGGCTATGGTTTCACATAACATCTCCCTGTTTCACCTCTCACACAACAGGTGGGGTGGAGAGGAGCTGACAGTCTCAGGGCATTCACATTCAGTTTGCTCTTTGTGGACAGGATAGCTGCTGTCACTTACTACTTTTCTGTGGGAAGGCAGATGTAGTGGTTGCAGTGTTTCACTGCAGATCTTGAGGGGTAGCGTGAGCCTCATGCTGACCTCAAGCCATGAACGATTCACAGTGAACAAGGCTGTGCAAGGGGCACCTGGACCCCTTGGTAGGGGAAGGGAACCCTGGCAGTAGTAGCGAATATTTTCCAAGAGCTGTTTACACTGGGGAGGGGCCTTCAGCTGGAACATGGTGATGGAGTTTTAGGTCCAGGAAGCCTGCAGGACAGAGTTAATTTGCATACACACAATTAGCACACTCAAGATCTCTGCTATCTAGCAGTCCAGTCAGAGCTTCTGCTGCCAGACCCATGGAAATCCCCAGCAAATGGCCAAAGTCCTCATAGTCTGTTCATGTAGATATGCTGACAAAAAAAGATGAGAGGATACAGCTGTGGAAACCTGATAGGCTTCGGCAGATCTGCTTCTTCTATTCCCCCAATCAGAGTAAGGATGCACGCACGTAAACTCCACACTTTTCCTCCAACAGCTGATCAGCACGATCTGCTACAAGCTAGATCATAGTCCAAGCGAGTATAACCATCTGCCATGGTCTCATAGTATCAACCCTATGCCAATGCCTCATCCTCTACAGATTTTCACCGGGGCAGCAGAAGACTCTTAACAGACAATTCCTACTCAAGGCAGGAGCCCTTCCTGCTCTGCTCCCCACTGTGCCAAGCGCCTGCCCCTGGCTTGCTCAGGAACCGCTCTCGACTACTTACAAGAAAGTAGGTCTTTGGCATAAATGATAAATGGGGAACAAGACAAGTTTCATAATACATAAAGGATGTATTACGAAAAAATACATACACTGGGAGTCAAATACATTCCCCAAATGCAACAGCCGTAAACCAGACCCAGCCACAGTACTGTTTCATCTGCTCCCACATAGTCTCCCTGGTGGCAAAGTTCTGCTTATTGCCAGCAATCACTAGGGCAGGATTTGCCCCTCCCTGTGCATGACAGTTATCTACTCTAAAAACAGCTTTCCAAACTTGATTGACTGGAACCCCTGCTACATGGTGAGCAGGGCTGGTTCAGACATGTTTCAGAAGATGATAAGGAGATGACTATGTTCTTAAGTTCCTTTTTAAGATGGTGACAAGTTATATGTGGGAACAAATATAATAGTGACATTTCTGGGAAGAACAATGGTAAAGACAGAGAGGATTTTTTTCTGTGCTAAAGAAAATAAGCCAATAGAGGTTTTTTTCATCTTTTTTTTTTGGTAGACATGCCCCAAGCCCAGAACCTAGTAAGTAGCTCTGCAAGAGACTTCTTCCACCAGCCTAAGAGTGGGGACAGCGCTCTGTTCACATCCTCCTTCCCTCCCACTCCCCCCTCAATTCTTGACTCCAACTTTCAAGGGGAGCAGGACAATCCAGATCAGTATATTTTTCTAGGTCCATTTTCAGAGCAACTTTTACCCACTGCAGACCACTACGCAGCTTAAATGTATCTTCTGTCTGTATGGTTCCTTGTCCTGCCTTTTCTAGTTCTCAGTTCAAGTATCTCTTTTCCCAGTTTCAATCCACCATATCTAACCATTTATGCATCATTTACGGTATTAAGCTACATGTACACAGTGCTAATCAATCTCTAGGACTCCTAGCCAAAAACAAGGGCTCTAGCACTTCCTAGAAAAATACTTAAAAAGAAAGTTACAGAACAATACTAGCCCAGCTCCAAAGCAGAGCCTGCTCCACACTAGCCACTGTTTTCTATGATAAAAATCTGTCTGGCAACTGATTAGAGGAACAATAACAAAGAAACAGAAATAGCACAAGTTGGGGTAGGGGTTCAAAGTTTCTTTACCCCTCAGAATTGTGTATTCACAGAGAGCAAACAGGATCACAAACTCGAAGCTTGTATTCACCACCTACCTCCAAGTCTGCTAGGTCCACACAGAACAGCCCTTTCACTCTACGCAGCATGACCGGCTGACTGTTATCCATGTTCACAGGAGTTTTAGCTGTTGCCCAATGCCATAAACAGTGCATTGTTACTACTATAATCTCTTTCAGAACTAAAGGATTTTACAAGCAGTCATTATTCCTGTTTTAAATATAGGTTTTCAAAGAAAGAAAGGAGCCCAACAACAAGACAGCAATTATAACAGCAAGAGCTTTCAAGCTTCACAATGTCTAGAGCAAGTCACTGAGCAAAAATAGTCTTCACTCTGGACTAGAGGAGTCAGCAGATATTCTAAATTAGATCCGGTGCTCTATTTCTGACAGGAGAGCCTGGGAGCTTCTGTGCTTCCCTGCATGGCAGCTTTATTTGGGAGAGGACTCGGGGGGAGAGAGGGGAGGGGAGGAGAGAGAGAGAAAAAGAGCATTGTTTCTCTAACCGCTGAACTAAAAAACTGCTTACAATTAGGCTGTTTTTCAAAGGTGTTATGTCACAGATTAGTAAAATCTTGAAATACTCCCTCCAGCAATACTAGAAATGCAAAGGGAATCGGAACCACTTAAAAAAGCAAAAAACTATGAACAAGCAGTGGGCCACAGGAGAGCCCTTCACCTGCACGCACCTCCTGCATTATACCTGCTGTTTCTATTTAGACCTCAGAGGTGGACAGGGAAGGGCTGTATTGCAGCTGTTCTCTGAGACTCTACAGGTACTTGGCAACTTCTCCAACTAGTTTCAGAGCCTAAAAGTCTCAAGAAGAGAGGGCTATGTGCCTAACATGAATACACTATCACAACATTTGTGGGGTTTTCTTTCTCTCTGTAGCACTTTTTGGAAGCATTAAGAAAGAAGCCCAGTATGACTATTTCAGTTTTACAGTGAGCTAACAGTATCTTAGAGATGGGAAGTCATTCCCCAGTGTATGTTGTACACCAGCCACAGAACCAGCTATGGTACCCAAGTGTCCCCGTTTTCATTGTCCAACCTACTCAGCCATCTCTTTAAAGGCTCCCTAACCACCTCTCTCCCCAGTCATGTCACAGGCAGTGTGCATAAAGCTAAGGGAAACCATCACATATTTCTTAATAACTAACCTATTAAAGCTCCTTCTGTCAGTGATTTCCATTTTGAAAGCATTCAGCTTAATTGCTGTTCACATGATGTATAAAATCTAAGCAACAGCAGGAATGATCCCATGATACCTGTAACATTTCTGAAAGACAACTCATCACAGACAAACATCTCCCCTGCACTGTCTGCTGATGTCCATGCCACAAACACCAACAGTGGGCTGCATTGCTATTTTCTAAGCAGTGATATAACAGGACAAAAAAAAAAAATCACTGCAAGAACAGAGCAATGGTTTATTAGCCCAGCTATTTCCATTTCCCCCAGATTACAGCCTGTTCCAGCATGCCTACTCAAAAATAATTTTAATGACCTAATGGGTGTTGAAGTTCTCCTGTCCAGCTAATATAAATGCTACAGAAGCTGTCTGCAGCTGCATGAAATGGATGCAGAACTTTTAAAAAATAACCATACATTTGGAATCACAGAGGAATTCAAATGCTTTGTACACCTCTTATATTTCCGTCCCAGAGAACAGAAGGAACACAGTTCATTACACTGGTCACTGCTTGGGAGAGGGGAGCAAGAGAGCACAAATAAAAATAATAAACAGTTGGAATATGTTCTTTTCCTGCCTTAGACCAAAACCAAATTTGTTCACCCTTTTTAGTGACCACACAAAGGGAAGGGCAGTCTCAACACCGTTTGCTCCCTGAATTAGCAGGATATGGCAGATTTGAACTGTCCACCTCCCTCCCCCTTCCTCCACCCCCCCCTTCACCTCTTCCCTTCCCCCAGTTCTGCAGGCATCACAAAGGATTTAAAAAAGAGACACAAAGACATTCTTTTAGGCTCAGGCAATTCCAGTAACCTTAGAAACCAACAATAGTTGTGAGCCTGGCAGTTTGGCCACTGCAACAGGCTGCTTTTCTGTTCTCTCATTGTCACTGCTGCACCTTTAGCTGTGCTACCCGAAACCTTGCTGGGCTGGAAGGCAATATGCAGCATCACATTCAAAATATATAGTAGTAAATAAAAGGAACAACTCGGTCCTGAACTCATCCTATTTTACCAGAGTCTGCTTGGTTACATCAGGACCAAGCTGGAATAATTTCCGTGAAAATTTGCTGAATTTTTCACTCAGGCAGATCCCTGCTGAAGTCAAAGAAAATTTTTGCTTGTGTAAAGATAAAAGGAAACTGACTGAGAACACTGTGATCTGGCCTGCAGAGCCAAAAATGGGAAAAAGAATGGAAAAAGCCTTTTCTGCTTTGTTTAGCCATCAGTGGACTGAGCTCTGCTTATATTGCCATTAATGTTACACTGAACTGAACTGTCCCCAGTGCAGAACAGCATGGGGAAGCCATGCACAGTCCAGACCCAAGGGAACAATCTGATGTCAGTGCCCTGGAGTTCCCAGTAACCACCTAAATGCAGCCAGGATTTCAGGCTCCTCTTCCCCAAAAAAAAAAAAAAAAAAAAAAAAAAAAAAA
>NW_008795131.1:5195156-5226766 GCF_000699145.1 Aptenodytes forsteri | reverse complement strand
AAAAAAAAAAAAAAAAAAAAGAAAAGAAAAGAAAAAGTGTCAGAGACAGGAGCTGGGGGCCTTGGCTTATCTGGTCATCTCTGATTCCAGCAGAAACATCAGATTATTCTGTGCAGTAAAAAGGCTTCCAGTGATTTGCATGTTAAGAATTAAACTGTAAAGATCAGAAGGAGCCATGGTCTGTGAGCATGAACAGCTGATGCTGGCCACCACACAGACCACCACAGGGGAGTTACTCATTCCATTCTTATACACTGATGCAACGCTCTTTAGTATCAGTTTGAACCAGAGACTTTACTCATGGGGGGTATGTGTGTATAAAATAAAAAAACCTCTCTTGTTTCTGAGCAAAGACTCCCACTCAGTCAAAATCCAGATCAGAATCCACCTGCCCATTACTGGGTTGCAGTCCACTTGATTTTGTAGTCTGAGTGCTGTGTAAGGCTACACAGTTTCAAAACCATCAGTCTGGCACAAACTTGTAAACTCTGACCCCTTCTGCTAGTCTAAGTTTAGAGGGACACAGTGCTATTGGCTATTTTTGGATCTTTGCTAATTTATAATTGTGGCATGTATGCTTTTAGAAATAAGAAAACTCTAGGCTGTCACAACTCAACATTTTTGTCCATTTGTTGGATATGTCAGTGCACAAAATTGTAACTCTTGGTCCTTTTTTGGCTAGTACTGGACACAGAATATAGCATCGTACAGTATTATTATTATCTAAAAGTTAGTAAGTGATTAAGTTATGGCGTCATTCTCAGCCCTAGTAGGCAGAAGGAGAGGAGGTCCTGGTAATGCAGGACCTTTGTCTCATACTGAGCAATAGGTGTGAGGCGTTGCTTCAAATGCTATTATGAGAAGGGAGGAGGTCAAAGGGAAGGGAGTATTTCAGCACTCCCATTGGGTGATCACTGCTTCTGGGAGAGAGGAAGCACACTTTCCACCAAAGGTCCCCCTGTGTACCCACATACTCCCACCTTGCCTGAAATTAAGTTCAGGAAACTAACTTAACCCAGCAGGCAGCTGGGGATGTCTTGAAAGGGCGGGAAGGTTCTGTGCTGAGGGTTGTCTTCCCCTTACCTGTACAACTTCTTTCCTCACATTGACAATGTCTAACCAGTCATTGAATCTTGGGTAGCTGTTGAGCTCTGCTGTCCTGTCATTCAGGGGCACACTCAGCTTACACTGCCGTTGTCTGTGGATGTAGTCAATCAGTTTCACCTGTTGGGATCCAGAAAGTAAACAGTTAAGTTCCTTGGGATATGTTGTCATCTTCCTGGGCAATGTTTGTACAGTACCCAGCCAAAGGGGATGCTGGTTTGTGAGTGGGGCTCTTTCATGATATAAAAATGGCATACTCTTACAAGCACTCAGGGAAATTCATACAGGGAAGCACTTCCCTCACACCGACCATCTTTATTGTTCAACATTTCAGCAGAAGGCAGGACCTTGCAGGGCCCATCCCTGCAGGACTCTTCTCTAAACTCATACCAACAAAAGTTCTGTGCAGAGGCTGGCTGTCACGTCAAAATATGAAATGGCGCCCAAACCATTTGAAAGAACTAATTACATTCAGTTTAAAGGCACTGCATATGTATGTGCAACTTCATTCTGGATGCTGTGGGTATTGCTAGTATAACCTACAGGACTATCTGCCCTCTCATCTATTGCTCCCGTATGTTTATTATATTCTCTTACATCTGGACTCATTTGGGCTAGAAGATCAGTGAGGCAGGAATAGCCAAAGTACCCAAAGACTCTGAGGCCCGTTATCTGATGGGTATTTCTATTACAAAATCAACAGTAAAACCAATGATCTTAAAAGAACAAAAATTCAGGCAGTTGGACTAGGTGATCATTGTACGTCTTCTATTCTAAAGTTTTATTCCAAAGCTTTTATCACCTGACCATCTAATGCCAAATGCATGCACACAGAAGCCTTCACTTCAGAGACAGAAAAATAAAACGGCAAGAAGGAATATTATTTGTGCCTTATGTTTGCTTATCAAAAAGAAAATATTCTCAAAAGATTTCTCACTGTGTCACACATTCCCATGGGGCAGACTTAAGCTTCAAAACCTTCCTAACAAAACAATGTCTCAAAGCAAGTTAGTTGATCCATGATTTATGAACTAAAACATGGTCTTAGTCAACAAATTTTAGCATTTGGGACAAGATCAGACTACAAATTAAAAGGAAAAAACAAATTATAGTGGTCAAAGAATCCATATCTCTCCTCTTAAGTTTCTGCTCAAAATATTTTTCGTCTATGTATCTGAATGATGCTATATGTGACTTGTATGCACAATCTCAGTTATATATGGGAAAGAGAATTAGATCATCTCCTCCTTCCCCAGATAAAGGATATGTCAGATATTACAGGGAAAATAGATATTGCATTTGATCTCAACTGAACGACCTCCATATGGAGCATAATGCTTTTGGCCTGCTCATCAGTTTGGGAGAGCTACTACTTCATAGTAACTGTCCTAGAACAAATGCAAATTCTTCCTTGGCAATATATGGGAATCACTTGTTTTATTGAAAGGGGGAAATTCTTTCTCCCTCTCATCTTGTTTACTGTGACCCAGTCCCGCAAATGTATAATCATGAGGTTGATCCATGTGCTCTACACACAATCGTGCTAAATAAGCAAGGCTCTTCAGGGGATAATAACAGAGCATGCACAGAAACACAGTTAACCATAAACAAGCACTCTGCTAAGTTATTACCTTGCTAATACTATTCTTTTAAAATGGCTGATGAGACCACAGTTCTAGCTACAGTCACAATTTCTTGGGACTCAAGCCATTGTGGGCCTCAGTTTTTGCATATGGCTAAAGACTGGTAGTCAAGAGTAGGAAAAGTCCTGAAGGCCATCCTTGGGATGCCAACAGATTGCAGCAACATTTGACTGAAGTGACCCCACCTCAGTGCTGGAGACCAGCACATCGAGCTGGATGTTTGTGGCTGCAACTTCAAAACCAAGCTACTTCCACGTGAATGGAAGAAGCATATAGATCACTTGCACTGTAGCTGCAGCTGAAGCCAGTGGAAGCCAAGTGGCAGCAGCAGCCTCCAATCTAAACGCTACACTGGATGTTTCTTGGAGGTTGGTTGCATTCTAGCAGCAGAACCACCAGTTCTCTGTAACGAAGAAAGACAGCAGCTGCTGATAAGGTATTTCTAGCTCGTGCTTTCCTGTAAACTTAACTGAGGGTTTTGTTTTATGAACAATCTGGCTCCTCACAACTATCAGGTATAACAACAACTTTGTCTCTGCCCACACACTTCTGAATTCAGACAGCAGCGTCATGAAGTTTGAGATTTATCAAAAAGTGGGTTAATACTAACAAAAGTGATTCAAAGTCTTCATGCAATGAATACAGAAATGCAAAGCAGTGCCACTCTTAGGAGAGGTAGTTGTGCAATAAAAGGACAGCCATGTCCTAGAAGACTCAACCATCCCTTTGCATTTACACTCTGACCACCCAGCTGAAACCAGAGGAACCTTTTAACCGTAACTTCCTAACATGGCTTTGGAGCATAAGACCTAAAAGAAATTACCTTGGAAATCCCACCCAATGGTTCTTGTTCTCAGTCTCAGTACCTCTTTTTATAAAAAGGGGGTGATAGCACTTCCTTTTTTCCACCCTTTGTCTGCTTTCTCTAGTCAGACCCAGTGCTGCAGAGCAGGGCAGGGCAGGCCCCTGCAGGCAGCCATGGTTCTGCCGAAGCCAGCTGGGCTCTGAAGGGGCTGACAATGGGCTCAGCAGAGGCCTGGGCACCACCGACAGCCACCTTCCCGTGCCTGTACTCTGCGCCAATTAGAGACAAGTCAGCTCGCTCCCTCGGCATAGTGCCATATGCTAGTGTGACTATGTGACTTTTAAACACTGCTGCAGCTTGTTTGGCCTGTACCTGTACTCTTAAACTTGCTGTCAGATGTACTCTCCTACACAGTTGCACCTTCAGTTGTACACACCCCTAAATTAAGATGTCTCAGGAGTATGCGTGCTCTGTTCCTTCAGAGTTAACTCAGGGCAGACAAGGGGCACCTATGATGTCATTGGCTGGCTTAGTCATGACCTTCTGCTTTCTCACTGTCATACCTACTTTCCCTAACAGCCTATCCAGCAAGTTCTCCTGTTCACAGTCAGGTCAGAAATGAGCTTGGAGATGCTGTTCCAAGTATTTTCCTGCTAAATGCTTGGTTTAATTTTTTTTTGCTTCTCATTGTACTTTTTCCCCACCTCATGGCTTGGCTTTGTATCATATACATCCTGACACAGTACAGCCAGCTGGCCCACATTAGATGCAGTGAGACTCTGCAGCTCTACCTAGCCATTACAAATAAATCTGTGCACAGCTCAGGGGGTAACTCCCATATCAGGGGGAGGAGCTGGAAATACTGTCTCCTGCGGTTAAAGCAATTGTTCCACAGTTTAGATTGAATGCTATCATGGCTTTTGACTTTTGCATATCTGTCCTAAACCTCCTTTTTTAACACGGAAGAGCTACATTCTCATTATTAGGGTTTCATTCAACTCAAGATACTTGGTTCTGTTCTTACGGCCTCCAAACAGATCTTGTTTGCATCCTGGCTTCTTCCCTCAAAAGACATTAGGGAGGAAAAGATTAGAATGAGAAAGAGCTGACTTTGCTGCGGTAAAGACAGGAACAGGATAGTCAAAGACCTGGCAGGAGAAGTGAGGGGAGCACATTTTGCCCTTCTTGAAGAAGAGGGGATCTTGGCAACCCATGGGCTAGAAGTGAGGTTAACCAAGAGCACAGAGTGGGAATGGAGGCAATAGGAGCAACGAAGACCTAGTACGAATAGAGGGGGAAGGTCCCCTAATAAGAGGCAGAAAGAGGAGGTTGCAGGAAGTTTGAGGAC
Organism: Aptenodytes forsteri; assembly: GCF_000699145.1. NCBI lineage: Eukaryota > Metazoa > Chordata > Aves > Sphenisciformes > Spheniscidae > Aptenodytes > Aptenodytes forsteri. Next base: position 5,221,866 of record NW_008795131.1, on the reverse strand, counting down.
TACTCAATAGCCCCCAATATGCCAAAAGTCAGCCTACATAAATCAAAAATAGTGCAGCTTCCTGGCTGTGCAATAGATATGCCATGGAAAGGGGAAGGAAGACACAAATCACCCAAGCCTTCTCTTTTTCTGGAGGCCATTCCAAGCGAGGTTCAATGACGATATGCACTTTGATATACAAACTGCAACCACAAAATCCAACCAAAGGCAAACAAGTCAGCTGCGCATTTGTAAGCCGCGGTATGTAGAATTCCCAGGGTACTGTGGTATGTTACTGCTTTTTCCCCCAGGTCACCTCACCCCTTCCCCATTCCTGGGCATACCTCAAGGTTGCTGAGCACCTAGGGAAAGAAGCAAGATTGTTTGCAAAGTGATTTTGAAACTGGTACAGCCAGCCGTGACAAGCCTATGTGTAAAAGTAGCAGCTTAGTCTGATTGTAATCTGTTATTTTAGTATAGGACTTCCCATCAGGCAAGATTTATTTTCCTGGAAGAAGGATGAGATATCAGCATACTCTCTAAAGCTAGAGCTCCACGCTTAGTTATATGTAACACTAATTATATGCAAATGCCTTAAAAGTAGCACATGACCCAGTATAAAGCAGGGAACTGCAAGCACTGACAGTGGCAAGAGGAGGTGTGGGAATCTGTTCCAAAAATGACGGTGGAAGGCAAGAAGGACTTAGCATCTATTTATAAACTAAAAATCACAAATTAAGTAAAAGAAATTACACAAAAAATGTATGGCCCCACATTATCCTATTACGATCTGCAGTATCACGAGGACAGCATGCTGCTTTGAGGAAGGAGGTACAGTCACTATTCTTGCATTCCCCACAAAACTTATCCTCACCAATTTCAATGTAACAACAGAAGCACCACATTTAATGAGTAAGAGAATGGACCTCAGCTCCAGGGAACTGAACTCCACTCCTAGCTCTGCCACTGACCTGCTGTTTGACCATGAGCAAATTAAATAATTTGTCTCCTCTTCCATCCTGCACGTGGCTCTGCCTGCTTGTATCACATAAACTCCCTGGAGCAGGAGCTGTCTTCAACTATTTTGGTACTGCTTAAAAAAATACAGGTTCAAATATTTTCACTTGACAAGTCTCATCCATAGCATAAACTCCTAAAAGGATACTGCTGGACGGTACTCTGCAGCACAGATTTCAATATCAAACTTTTCTTCTTCATTGGGATATAACAAAAATATAATTCTTAAAAATGGAAAAGTAGTCTGACAGCACAGATCTGAGTATCTTAGATCGCCAAGTCTGGTTTTCCCATGATAACTCCTTCGCATTTACTCTTCAAGTCCAAATTTGTTTTCCCCTAGTCCTATAAATAGCATATTTGCATTCTCTTCCCACCCTACATGCACCACGCTTCTCCCCTAGGATGAATTTCATTTTGTTATTTCCTGCCCAGACTTTTAACTAAACTACATGGTTTGGCTTTAATAGCTGAGCTGTTGCAAAACCCTTTTCTGAGAATATAATAAAACTTCTGGGTTCAGTGACGCACGTAAAAACCCACAACATGCAGGTCTCCAACCACAAACTAGACAGAGAGATAAAGCCAATAATAAGCTATTCACTGCCTGCTTGCCAAATGGCACATCCTACTCATCACAAATGGCAAACCCCACAACAGAAGCTGCGATACTCCAACTGCCTTAAACCCCCAGAGATGGGAAAGAACAAGTACAGAGACAGGATATGGAGCAGCTGGAGTAAATCTCTGTTTACAGGGTGTGCTCCATTAGAGCCCTCCTTCTCTCTGTCTGGTGTAGCTGATGGCCAGGACACCCAGTTCTCATTTGCTCCAAGAACTGCACATGCTGCAAGGTATGGTCCTGGATGCACGTTTATCTCTTCCTTAGAGTACTTTTCAAATTAATATCTCTTTACAGCATATGTGAGAATCAGGCCCAAGATGTTTAGGAAAAAACTACCAAGCTTGTACTTTTTTATTTATTTATACAAAATAAACAGCAGATCTCTTGAGATACAAGTTTGCCCGTATCCATGACCTCAAGCCAACAGTTGGGAGTTTAAATGACTGTGAACAAAAAACAAATACCCACAAGTTCTTCAGTTGCACTTCTGCAGACACGGCACAAGAAAGCAATGGCATCTGTAAAACTAGTTCACTGACATCAGGGTGCAAAATTCAGGAGTCCTTGGCAAGCAAGGAGATATTGCAAGGATAAGTTGAAAGAATTCAGTATTCAAACTGGAGCCCAAATATTTCTGACCTCTGGTTAATTGATCAGAAATCACATTCTAACTTAATTTGTCAGAGAATGTTAATAGTTATGGTCCCTAACCAGAGAAATTAAGTTTCAGGCATTTGGGGGTCAACTGTCTCTCAGCTTCTTGTCAATTATGTTTTATTCATTTTTAGAAAAGTGGCATCTTATTCCAGAAGTCATTAACAGCAAGCACATTAAACCTATTGCAGCTTTTGCACTTGGCAAAACACCAGTCAGTCTGAATTCAATGCAATTGATCCAAATAAACAGGGAGAAAGGAGCAGAGGATAGAAGAGTTTGCATTTTTCTTAAGTCTTCCCGAGCTTATTCTCATGCTTTTAATCCACATATCTTGGAATACCCTATAAATGCAACAAGAATAATTATTTTCAATTCACAAAAAAGGAAAACTGAGGCACAGAATGGAAATTATACATTAAACAGCCTGGGGACAGCCAGAGGGACTCTGATAGGGACTCTGCTTTACCAAAGTGCCAGCCAAGATTCCTTCAGAATATGAATGGTTTGAAACCAAGTTTGATTCAGTCATACATTTCACAACCAAATGCCATGTTTTCACATTTTCACAAAACTTAGAACGTTCTGCTCACTGATGCCTACAACTTCCCTTGGTGACTTGAAACATATGCAATGTTTAGAAGAGGGGTTTTTGCAATACCCAAAACAAACAATTATTTAATGAACAAATCAAGCACATGTTCAAAAGCAGATGTATTTCTCCTGTCCCAGGAGATAAAATCTCACGGAGTCTGGCAGCACTTGAAAAGACAATAAATATGAGCTTACACCAATACTTCCAAGCCTACAACCACTTACTGCCTTGCAATTTAACAAGCTGGTGGCTGAAGTTTTGAAAGGATTAGATCAATGTATGACCCAGCTCTTACATGTGGCTAAGACAAATGCAAATCATCTATCTTCCTTCAGACAGGAATTAATCAGGAAGGAACTCCTCTATTAACCTCCTGCCAAGAACAGGACCCAGAGGGCAAGGGTGCACTCTCTGAAGCACCAGACAATAGCTACTGCTGCAGCAGGACACTGCACTAGCTGGATCAGTATCTCATACAGTGAGGGAGGTTCTGCATTTCTACCTCCTGAAACAGAAGACAAAACTTCTGATCTGCATGGGACACTGGAGAAAGTAAGATGAGTCATTTTAAGGCATCCAGTGAAAGTAGATTCACTTCACACCTTTAGCTGACTCTTATCTATTTTCCCCAGTGCCATTATAGAGACAAACCCTAAGTCAGACCAAAAAAAATCTTGAGCAACCTGAGCACTGAAGAGAACATAAAAAGGTCAGAATCTGAGTTGCCAAATTTGTCTCTGAAGTCATGCTCGGCAACCATGTGAGGAACTGATAAAGATCTCAACAACCATTCAGAGACCAGCAGCAATGTGAGTGTACTTCAGGACACTTTTTTCAAAGTCATCTGAGTTAAAAAAGAAAAAAGGTGCAACCGAGTTGATCCATGCAAAGGAAAGAACTAGTATTTCATTTTTATAGAGCAAGCTATTCTGTATGCAAGGCTGCTTGCTTTGAGGTACAAAAGCTGAGAGCTAGGGAAGAACCTGTGATCTGAACAAGAGCTCAGAAGGCCCCTGTGCAGACAGCTGGCACAACAAAACACCACCTTCCTGACCTTGTCGGTGCAAGGCACGCACAGCGGCTCACTCCTAAGTACAGCCCAGCAATGAGGGTAACTGTTTGGCACTTCTGAGATAGGGTTGTCACTATCCACTCTGCCTCAGATTCCCATCTTCGAAACGGCCATAAGAACAGACCTTCTTTCATGGGTTTTGGAAAGATGATCACAACAGAGCTAATAAGTCACCTGGATACCACAGTAACAGGGAGGGAATACCAAATTGGCAGAAAGTAGCAAACAACAAAGTAGTAGAAACACTGCTTGGTTTCTCCAGTTAGGACTGAAATGCAGCAATGCTAAGCGTGTCCAGAGCAGAACCTTCCCTGGTATGCAGTAATTGAGGCAATCACAGTTTGTGATCAGAGTGCTGTTGAGCCTGAACACTTATCTGGGGCCAGAGGAAACCCAAAGAAATACACCAGGATGAAGTGCCCGACCAGAGGAGACAAGAATCATTACACAGAAATAGTGCTGAGGTTTTCCTGGTCTGTCCTGCAGACTGTGCACCGAGCCAGGAGCAGATGGATGGAGGATCACAAGACATAGCTTCTAGTCTCAGCTCTGCCAGGGATCTGCAGACACAGGGCAAGCCACCTCATGCGTGCCTGCGAGGCCTGCTGTTCAGTCAACCATCCTAAAGAGTTCTGATTCGAAGTAACGGTCTGCAATACCCTTCAACTAACAACAAATCAACCGTCTTTGCAACTCCTGTGCGCCACACAACCCAACACTGAGCTGTTCCTTCTGTGAACTTAAGCTTTAAGCAGCTGACTCATTTGAATGCATCCTGGCTATCTGAATTGTTATCATCATCTGATCATAGCAGCAACTGAAGTCTCAGAAATTCTCATTTCCCCTCTGTGTTCGGAGGACTAGCTTGTTGCGCGTATAGGTATAAAGATACCTTATAACAATGTGGACTGTTCCCTTTCCAGTATAGGGAGAACTAAACCAATGCTTGGTTTTGACTAGTTTAAAACCAAATCCGCCTGGTAAAATGGAGAGAGTGGGTCTATACCCTTATAACATGACATGTGCTCATTTTGCAGTGAAAAATCATCCAAATCTGTTCATAGAACATTTTGTTTGACCACACAGAAAAGTATCCTTCCCATCTGTGCTTTCATTAGGAACACTCAGATGATGCAGGATTCAGATGCAGAGTCTTACAATCTCACAAACTTCAAAGCTACCTTGAATCCAGCATGGAATTCAAACAGCTCTTTTCAAGGCAAGCACAAGAGCTGCACAGGAGCAAAATGCACAACCCAAAATAAGAAGAAAAGATGCAAAAACTTTTCAAGGAATTATTTGTGTCCTAAAAAATGAGGTCACTTAATTTCTCACCCACATGGCTTTGCCCTCAAAAACAACTTAACTGAATCTACTAAAGGATGACATTTTGACATGTATCTTCACCAGCTATATATGAGTAAGCCCAAGCCAGCAGATAAAACATTACAAAGAAATATCTGGTAGCAGATTCCTTTGTTTATTTGAGATGGTATGTGAGAAAAGGAGCTCACATACATGTCAGACACTGACTTGCAGTCTGTGGAATTCACATTCACTTACTTGAACCCAGCTGACTCATTCAGCAAGGAAGCATGGCAGAGTGAGCAGGACTCCCATCTGAAATGTGAGGCCTGGCTTCTAGTTCTGGCTCTGCTAAAACAGTAGCCAGAGTACTCACTTCCTCGGGTCTGTTTCCTATCCACCTCTCCATTGATTATACAAGTGCAATCAAAGGCACCAGGTATGTAGGTTACTGCTATGCTGGACCACAGGCACAGTCCCCTTTGAAAAAGCTTGCAGAACAGTGCCACCGCTTTGAATGCCAAAAGCAACTTATGAACATTAACATACTCACAAGACCCCATGCGATAGCACCTTATTAAAAATAAGAAAGAGGAAGAAGGATTAAAAATAATTTACACAAAGTCAAGGAGCAGTTCTAAAAACAGGTCACGAAAGACCTTTCAGTCCTCTGATCTAACCACTAGATCATGGCAGCACTGACTGCAATAGAGCTTCTAAAAAGCAGAGGAAATCAGAACGATGACAAGGATGGGAACAAGCACTCTGAGTGACAGCTGCATTCTGGGGGTACCACTCTGCAGGTTGCAGCATGCCACAGTGAGAGACCTGTGCTAGCTCACATCAGCTGAGGGTCTATGCATGGAGTTTTGACGCCAGCCTTACTTGCAGCGGCTTCCACACAGAAACAACTGACAGCCTGCTGCTTCTGCAGAACCTAGGTGTCTGGGCTGACTTAAGGACTTTTGGTTTTGCTTATAGAAGAAAAGGAAATAGTTTCTCAATGCATTGCTAAATAAACCCTGCAAAACAGGACCCAGCACAAGCCAGCAGGAAAGTGTACAGACAAGGTATGCTCTGGGAGAGGTGGGAAAAAAAAGCCTTATGAGAAATTAGTAAATAAAAGCACAGAGAGATAGAGGGATAGGGTGAGATGGAACACCAGATGGATGGATTTTCCTTTGAACCTTCAGTTGTGCCTGAGGCTGACACAATAGCCACTGCCCAAACACTACAGTATGTTATTTCTGCTTTGTCAGATGATGCAGACAGCATCATTTCTGGGTCACTTGGAGGCCACATACCACCCCTTTTCTCTCCCCTCCTTTATTTTTTTACCATCCCAGCAACTGAGAGCTGTAAAGACTCAGTTGAGGCCTCCCCAGCTAAGAGTGGGAATGGGACGATGAAATTGCACAATCAAGTGGTTCCCTGTGCCTGATAACATGATTCTCTTCGAAGATTTCATCCTAGGGAGGCATCCGAGCCTAATGCAGCTGCAGGAACAGTCCTCTGCTTAAATACCAAAGATTTCACACCCACTGCACACTAAAAATGAAAGCCCTCCCCCTTCCTTTTTAACCTGAGGACATGCAACTGCAACAGAATGATTGAGAGTGCTCTGCAAGACTAAGAACTGTACTTACCATTTGCTGAGCACAACCCTGCTGCTGCCACATCAGATCTCCAGCTCAACCTTCTCCCAGCTCAGACTTCTCTCCAGCACCCATCTAGCTTCTTTAGCTCAGCCATGCTTCATTAGGCTTAACTGCATTTCCATATGGAGCACAGGAAGACTAATACTTCCTCCTGCACAAAGCGGATACTGAAGGATATCATTACTCCAAACTGGCCTACAGACCTGTTAAGGTTTCCCATCCACTCATGAAACTAGTGCATGTGCCATTTAGCAGGCTTATGGATTTACCCTGCTACGAAGAATACTTCTCTCCAAGCACAGCACACCTCCTGTTCTCACTCATTTGATTCCTTCCACAGGGTCCCCAGATCCCTTATCTGTTCATATGCAGCCAAATCTCAACCAGTTCAAACTGGGTGACCATCTGGAAGAGTATCACCATCAGTCTGGAACCTGGTCCTCAACAGCTAAGGCTTCACAAAGCCTAGTTCAACAGTCTTGGCCCTCAACCAAGGTCTTTAACAGTAAGTTAACAAGCATCTGTCAGAAATGCACTAGGCAGAGCTACTCATGCCTTTGGCAAGACAACAAAAAGGATCTCCTGAGATCCCTTCCAGGGATTCTACCTAGGCTGAGACACAGTGGGGGAAACCTAGACTCGGATCCTTCTTCTCCTTCCTATTCCTTGCACTCTCCTAAGCAACCCACAGCAGGCCAGATCCCCTGCAGACTCCAATAGCAAGTTAGGAGCTTACATACTTTGATGGTTCCGCATCTCATAACCTTCAAGGCTCAGTTCCTGGTTTGTTAGGGCATACACAGTGCTACCCTACTTCACCAAGCTGAGGAAAAGGGAGAAGTTTATGAAGTGCTCAGATCCTAATACAACACAGGCTTCTCAAAGTATTGCAGATAAACAATTACTTGTCCAACTTATCTGCTGTAGCCCGTAAAGTTACACAGAGGTGAATGCAGCCCAAAGATAACACTAATACTATGCTTCTCCCTATAACTGTAATTGTCCAGTGTCTTGGCAAATCCATTGTATCTCTCCTCCCATAAAGAAAACAACTACCCCAAATCCCCTGCCGGTTTTACAATGACTGCAGCCAGAAAGCAGCAAGTGACAGGGAGAAAGATTACAAAAGGTTCATAATCTGAAGAGGAAACACCAGGTCATGTTTTGGGGATATGGGTTGTGTTACAACCCATGGATCTCTCTGTAAAATTCAAAACTTAAAGTGCCTTTAAAGATAATATCTTCCATCATTTTTATGATTGCACTGATCATTCTCACACATCTGTAAAAGAACTCTCAAGTATATTTGATTGTACAGCATATAAAGAAACCAACAACCTGTGCATGTGTAGCATGCAGCACAAATAAAGAAGTAGAGTTTACAGCAAAAAATATAAAGCCAGACATTTCCTTCAGCAAGGTCAGGAAGGGAATGACTAATTCTAGGTCCCCCGTCGTATTCTTGCACTTCCCTTTCCTCTTCATTGCAAGCCTCATCCTGCAAGGTACTGAGCACCCACAGCTCTCATCAGAGACAGTGAGGGACCAAGGGGCGATACCTTGCATGTCTAGCCTGAAAGCTCCCAGTATTGTCTGAAGGAACTGAGAGGTCTCTGAAGGAACTGAGCTCCTTTAATGAAGCAGTTTACTGTGCCCAGAATGCTGTCCCTAATCCCAAAGGTTTTTTTCACATTTCTCTTCCCCTTGCCTTCCCAACCATCTCCCTTTCATCTTAACACATTTCTATTTCTGAAGCCTCAATAAAATAAAATACATTCACAAACCTCCTGTCTCTTCCACTCCCTCAGGTACTGGCTGGGAAATGAGACAGATTAGCAGCTTGTTCTCTGCAGCACTTGGACTTACTAGCAGACCAAGGGAAGGAAACAAAACACAAGATCAAATCCTCTGCTCGTTTGACTCAATTATTTGAGCACTTCAAGAGTTCCACCTTCCCCTCCTCCCTCTGACACACAGACTTCCCCAAACTGCTGCTGGGCTGGACTTTGGGGAAGAGGTTTATATAGAAAAAGTTTAAGTCTATGTAGGAGCAGGTTGCAGGTCTTGGAGCTGAAGACATTATGTCTCTGCACCCTGGGAAATCTTAGCTAAGAAACCTTATTCTGTGAAATGCTCCAAATTATTAGCTTTCCACTAGAAAGAAAGGAGCTATTTTGGCAAGGACTGGGGTCACATTTCTCTTTTCACAGACACTGCGTGAGAAAGTTGCCATGGCTCACTGCTCACATTTTGTTTTTCCAAAAACCTCTTTGGGGCTCTGTCTTACTGGTTAACATTTGCCTATAGCATCCACATGGGGTTTCAACCATTATTTTAAGTACAAATATAGTATTTAGAGCGGAGACACCTGAATACAGATTCCCACCCCACAAAAGAACATTTTTTTCTTTGTGACTCTGATACTTTCATCTAAACCATGTTGTGCCCACTTAGAAAGTGGAGGAAAATATAGTTGCTGACCTAGTAATAGAATATGAGGAAAAATACACAGGAGACTGATAAGCAACAATTGGCCATACAATAGACAGTACTGCAACAGCTATTTGGCATCACACAACAGCCTGGAAAGATTTTAATCAACACTTGAAAAATTATCACACACACGTACAAAGACAACAAGCTCCAAGCTTAGCATCTTTAAGCCAGATACAATATCCATTACTTTTGTGAATTTCCACAGAAACTCCACACAGCACATTTGTCTCCGTGCCTAGTCAGAAAAGGAGGTGGGGTTTTTTGGTTGTTTGGTTTTTTTGTTTTTGTTTGTTTAAGAAAAGTGTATTGTAACAAACAGTTTGTTAAAACCAAGACTTTTCCATGAAAGTAATTTAGGCAGGTTTCTCATTTTCAAAGCATTCTATGGAAACAAATCAAAGTTCTCACAACATATTTTTCTAATAAAAACCTGAATTTAAAAAGACTTCACTTCTGCATTAAATGTATCATGTGTTACATATGATGTAAACATCATCATATTAAATGTGTCAGTTCAGGATCAGAATTTAAGCATTTTGCATGTATGTCCAAAAATTATTTTATGCAGAATTTGTGAAAAATCTGAGCCTGACTTGTCACTCCAATTGAGGATTGGAAAAAGGCCTTTGGAGCAGGAAAGTTCTCACATTTGCCATCACTTCCACTCAGAACTCCTGATCACTCAAAGATTCAGAAAACAATCCTAGAGCATCAGCCTATAGCAACATTTCTACAAAGTGATTTACACACTTGTTCTCCTTCAATCCACTCATCTGCTGAGCTTTGCAATTTTTTTTTACATCTTGCATTTTTCATGTATACAGTCTCCTTGGGAAACATTCTTCAAAACACTTCTTCATCACGCCTTTTGCATGACATGTGCTTAGTTATATCCCTTTTATCTTAAAGTGTCTCCTCTGATTATCCACTGGAGAATAAGTTCAGCAGCCTCTGGGGTTCAGGATTTTTTTGCTCAATCTCTTGCTCAGACGACTGCATCAGAGGAGGGACTCCGCTGAGGGACAGCGACCAGAAACAAGAAAAAAAACATGCCTGCTTATGAGAAAATAAAAAGCCATTGTAACAAGCCTGTATGCTATTTTGTAATGGAAATACTCCCCTCCTAAGAAGCAGGGGAAAGACAAAGGGATTCTATGTTATATTTTTCTGCCTGTGAATTGACAGCTCTGAGTGCTGGATACAAATTCATTCCTTAAGCTTTAAGATTTTTCACCCAAAAATAGGAAGCTACAGCATTACTCACTACCTTGAGGACTTGCCTGCCCTTCTTCCTTTTCGATTACTCAGCAGACGTTCTTAAATCAGTTACTCAGTTTTTAAATACACCTGCCAAAACCTGATTTTGCAGGACACACATCCACCTACTGAACTCAGCAAGGCAGTTACTGCTACCCCCTTGCTTCAGTGAGAAAGAGCATAGCGTTTTAAGTGAGCCTCACTACTGTGAACTGTACCACAGCATCAGATACAGCAGTGCTGCTTTATGTGGTTGAACAACTACCCGTTCATTCCCCTATCATAAGCTGAAATCTGTAAGGGCAGGATTCCCAAAAATTCCATTACTGAGTTGTTTTTGAGGTCTGCTGCAGTAAAAAAAGGCAAATCTACCCCCATGAAGGAAAAGACTATATCTAAAAAAGCCACAGTTCTTAAAAATTCAAGTTTGCCATGTGTGTTATAGCCACCACTGCCAAGGCTCCATGTTCTCTTCTCGTGATGAAACAAGAGGAGTTTGCTCCAAACTACTGCTACCAGCACTCAGCAAAAAGCAGTGGATTCCTTGAATGCATCAGAATATCCTTGGGGGAGAACAGGTGAGGAGCCATATAAAAGAGGGAAAAAGACAAAAAATGGTTCACATAAAAGCTTTTATTTCTTTACATAAAGATGTTTGTACTGCCAACAATTATAAGCCTAAGAACAGTTTAGCGTCACACAGCTGGACAGACTTCAGCTCCTGGGAGTAGATTCTCTACTGCTGTATGCCTCTTTCATCCATTACGCACTTTTTTATACTAGCATGTAATACACCAGTAACGCATTTCTCCAGAGGAACTAAGAGGTATGCAGCTATAAAAACTTTGGGCTCTGCACTATAACTGGATTCTAAATATGTAACCCATTCAGAAAGAAAAAAAAGTGTTAAAGAAGTATTTTTTATTTACACCATACTTGATATCAAATATTCCCCACCACTCCATATTAACATTTGTTTCTAAGAGATCAGATGTTTACAATCAGAAGATCTTTACACTACACAATGAATCAAAACACACAACCATGCCACTGATAGGCATTGGCCTTCCATGGCTTCCCAAAGAATACTCACCTCAAATGTATGAGTATCAATACAGGGGTGAGGGCTTCTGTGTTGTGGGGTGGGTTTTGGTGTGGTTTTTTTGCTTCTTGCAGTGAAAATGGAGGAGAGAGATGGCTGAGAAAACCACGCTTTTTTTTTTTTTAAATAAAATATGTCAAATATAGGAAATTGCTTAACTGGAATGTGGCAACTTGCCACATTCTCTGAAAGTGTCTTTTAAAACAGCAAAACAGCTTTATTTTAACATGATGCTATGAGATTGCATTTTGGGATTGTCAGAAAGAACAAAATACACTAAAACCCGCTCTGTTCAAAATGTTTTGAACCTATAAAGCAAGCTTCCTTATTTCAGATTTTAAGAGGAAGAAAGAAAAAAAACTTTGGTATGTTCTGTGATGCAGTGGGGATCAGAGATTTTCAGTTTGCTCATCAATTTTGGAGAAAGCTTCTGGAGCACTATGTACAATGCACTGAGACACAAAATATAGGAATGAAAAATCTGTGCAAGCATAACTGAGATGCAGCTGCCAAGTAGAAAGTGGCTCATCCACAGCTCAGCTCTAGAAAAGACTCCTAAAACAATTCAAAAACAACATCAAGTCAATGGATTGTGTGAGTTTTCATCTTTCCTCTAGGGCTGGGTATGTCATTAGCAAGCGGGAATCATACTGAGTTTGCTTCCCTAGTCAGCTCTATTTCTTTCTCAGAAAAGAAACATGTAAACCTACACAGCTTATCTTTCCAATTCCCTCTCTTTTTGCAGTCCCATGTGTCCTCAAGTTAGCCCTTCTGCTGTCTCAAAATCAGGAACATTACAGTCTCAGGCAAACTTCTGTGAAGCGTAGTTGACTCACAAGTGGGAAGACAATGTAAGGGAACAGAGAGCCTAGCCCGTGAGGTCTAAGACATGCCTCCCATCAGGCAAGTATCCCCAAACCAACCCTCATGCAACATGGTGAGTAAGCACATCTCATAGTTAGGCTATAGTACAATGAACACAGAAATTCCAATTATGCCTGAGGTATCCTCAGCTGAAGAATCACTTCTTCTCCAAAACACTCCTGATTTCCTAGTGTAGAAGTACTCACACTCCTAGTGTATTCACTTAACTCTACTGTTTGCTAAAGACTCGTGAGATTTAACACAGTTTGAGAAGTTTACTTCTATGCAGTTAGGAAGAAGGGAGAACAGCATTCTAGATAGCCAATCACCCAAAAACATAGGAGGGACTTCCCTGCAGTGGATTACAGGTAGAAAATCCTCTCTGAAACCCCAGGACCATTGTACTGAAGGAGTCAGTGTTATTGTAATGAGAACGAAGGACTAGTTGAAGAAGTTTGGGTTTAACGTGAGATGTGGGGAAATGCCACGAAGCAGAAGAATGGTGTTGCAGAAAGGCTTTATTTATTGCCTTTTTCCTGATTTTGTTTTGAAGTTAGTGAGGTGAGCTATGTGCATAAGCTCTACTGTTTTACTCTGCTAAAAGATTGCTGTTCAGTTGCTGGGTTTCTTTGACTGTGTGTTGAATGAGGTTTTGTACTGGACTAGTCCTCCTTCCTTCCTACTCCCCCTGCTATTCTGCAGGGACATGAACAGAAAGAGTGAGGCAACAGGAAGAGCAGGAGTTGCCTCTACAGAGACAAAGCAGGATGTGACCTCTGTTCCCTAATAGGGCACAAATGGTCGGATCACGATATCCAAGCTGGTGTCTCCTTAAAGGAAAGACTATAGCAAGGACCAAAGTGAAGCAGTTAATCTTGGGTTAGAAACTGTGAATTTAATTACATCAGTGGTGCTTTGTAAGAGGAACTTAACTAACTGCAAAGAACTTAAATTAGTGACTATTCTGACAGACTCTTACTAAACAAAGCTTAAATACTCTAGTACTTGATGGAGCCTCAACTCTGCTAAACTTTGATCTTACATAAGTATTCATGCTGTTCCTACCTGAGAGCATCCAGCTCCTGCAGCGTTGGTGCTCTGCTCACATAGGACAGAGTGCATGGAAACCTGTGTGACCTGTTTGTCCAGCTCAGAGGCAACCCTTCCCCACTCAGGCTGTGCTGCCCTATTAAACTTTGCCTTTGAATTTAACAGCCTATGACACTGGTTTGTTTCCATGAGCTGCCTGACCCCCTGTTTCCCAGGGCAGCATACAGATTACTAGCTGGAACAAGGCAATGAGAGTGAATTACCATAAGGTAGTTTCATCTCCAAGTACAGATACTGAGCTGTACAAAGTGTCTTTTCAGCCTCAGATCTAAAAAACTGCTGTATTAGCATGCAGCAAAATACAGTTGAGGAAGGCTTTACTGCTAGTAGCCAAGCACTCTTACTAACACAGTGCTCCCATGCTGGCTATGGTTACAATAGGATTACTGTTGTTGGGACTGTACAAACACCAAAGATGGTACCCCAATGCTAGAAGTTCATACTTTGAGGGTAGTGATTCACCTAGTTCAGCCTCTTTAATCTCCAGTCTAGGAGACCACGCCAACAACTTCCGAACATGCCTGCCTTCAAAGCCAAGGCCTTGGGTGATCTTGTCTATGAAGTATTTCTAGTAGTATCCTAGATAATAAGAAAAAAAAGCATTGCAGTTAAGATGACTAGCTCAGTTAGTGGTAGCTAGGGTGACTGAACTTCAGAGTAGCTACACCCACATACCATAACAGGGTTGTGACAGCAGGTGTAATTGCTCAGGCCATTGAAGTCAGAATAGCCACATCTGCTAGGGCCACAGAAGTCTGACCCCCAACCCAGCAAGGTAATTCTGCATGTGTTTTATTCAGCTATGCCCTAGCTCAGGAGTTCAAACACATACTGAGGCAAAGCTAAGAACTGTACTCAATACATCTCTAGAGACTAAAAAGGGAAGCTTCCACTGCTGTTTTAGAGCTTAATGCTCCTTCTATATCTCTTCTACTGGAAGGAACCTTACTTCGTTTAGTATGGATGACTGTTGAACCATCTTCTTGCAGTGCTTCAACTCTAGCTTGCTTTTCCTGTTTAGCTAAACACTTGTGTATGAAGCTAAGCAAAACTGACCTAGAGTTTGTTTATGCTTTCAAAGGGTATATGTTCTGTGCTGGAAATGAGTACCTCTAACCTCTAAGACTGACTCTGTACTACAATAATAACTGGAAATGAACTCTGGACCATCGGCTCCCAGCCACTCTGGGTTAGATCATGTTGCATAAATAATAGCCAAGTCTGGGGGAGGGGAACACTCTTTCAGTGACACAGAGCAACCTGCCTTCTGCTACAAAGGCAAATACTCATCTAGCAGCTGCACAAAGCTTCAGACTACTGATTATATATATGACACCAACAAAACACAGCAATGGGAGAAAGAGAGAGGAAAAAACTTTTGGGTTACGCAGCAGCTGAAAGGAAGGGACCAGGCTATAAAGCCAACTACTATATAGTTTCACTTGAGCTTGAACCTTGAGACTAGCAGATAACCTGTTGGGAGTTTGCTTCAGATATCTGATCCAGATAAGCAATGCTAAGGCTCCATTTATCTCAAACATGCCATCTGTAATAGCCATTCCAATGGGAGAATTATAACTGCACTTTTATTGTACTAAGTCCCTTCTTATCCCAACTTCCACATTGTCCCGTCTCCCAAATACTAAGTAACATCAGGACTACAAGCGCTTTCTCTGAAATGCGTCTGCCCTAGCTACTTGCCAAGAGAGGTTAGAAAAACTGTGGCTAGTAGCAGTGCTCTCATGAATAGGTGGACTGCTTTCAGTTCCTTTCAAATGAGCCTGTAATATGCTCAGTTTTCACTTACAAACATTAAAAAACTCCCTTCTTGTCTTTGGTCATTCTGGAGAATGAGGAAAGATAAAAGAGCATGGGTTGAGTGTAGGCAATCCCCCCTCTTATTGCAGGGGGGGAATTGTAGAGTACACAACTTCTCACCCCAATTGTTCATTCTGAGGAGCCTTTCAAAACATGCTGACACATCCAGTATATCTACACAATAAGATTGTAAATTAGTCTTTTCCTTCACAAAAGGCTCATGACAAATGATGATCTCCAATGAGATACAATGACCTGCTAAATTGTCTATTGGTCTCTTGGGGGGTTTCCAGGACCTCCCTGAACATCATTTCCTAAAGTCCTAAAGTCAAACATCTGCACTTATCCACTGAAAGAATGCATGGCTTGGGTAATGGTAAAGTCACTTTCCTACATGCTATTCTTGATTCCTAACTATGCTAATAGTTTATTATCAGCCTCGGAAAAAGACTCAAGCTCTCAAAAATGCAGCGAAAGACCTTAAGAGTAATTGGACTTTAAAGCATTCCTGTAATCATTTCAGTGGCAGAGATTTTAAAGCTAGATGTGAACAAATGAAATCTTTATACAAACAGCGATTATTATTTACATCATGGGTACCAGCAGTTGCATGTTATGGGGGCATGGGTAAGAGCATCATGCAAGAAATTTCTTGCCACATATATGGCTCAAAAGGAAGAAATACAAATAAGAGTTGCTTCTGGATGCTATGAAGGGGCTGAAAGAGCTGGAGCAGCAAAGCTGCTATACAAAGAGAGGAACAAGGAAGAAGGCAACAGAGGAGGGTCAAGAGCAAGACACAGGCTTTGGAAGGTGAAATAGCTCTGATGCTATGCTATCATTGTCAAGGTATTATGCCAGTTTACTGTAGTATTTGTCCCCTATGTGATGCAAGAAAAGTAAGTTAGAAGCCCTTGTAACATGGTCTTGTAATCTTGGTAACAGTTCTTTGTCCTTGTGCAGTGGTATGGAGAAGTTGCAACTTTTGATCTGGAAGCATTGGTCTTTTGAGTGCACGACACCTTTTGTATAAATGATTAAAAGTTTTTTATAGGTTGGAGACCAGCAGTGGCAGAATAGCTGGAAACAGGACTCTGGCAATCATTATATTCCCCTAAAAGCCCAGTTTTAAATATTGTGCAAGATAACTACATCAAATTTTGTACTTGGTTGTGCAACTACAAAGTCTGGACAATTTCTGCATCAACTTTTATAGATCAGAAGCACAGGGTAAGTCAACTCAGGATTTGTTTCTTTACCACATGTATGGAAGAAATAAAATCAGGGTAAAGTCATTGGCCTGATGTCAGATATGGCCTTCCATTGCATATCAAATATCCTTTCTCCATTCATTCAGTAAAGATTTGGGCTTCAAAATGAAGGCATATTACTGCCCTCTGTTTTGGATCAGATCACAAAGCTTCAGCTGAGCTGTATTTCTCTACCTCAGCACTATGAATCCATCAAGTGAAGCAAGACACCACCAAGAACCTGCAAAACTATTCCTTTAAATCCTACACTGGAAGGAATTCGACAGAAGCAAGAAAGACAAACTCATCTTCAAAAGTACTTAGTAATTTTCCACTAATGAATGGAACTTGAGTTGCATCTACAGCCGGCACACTAAGCGCTAAAAGCACACCCAAGCTTATACTCATTGTAAACACCAAATAAGCATAATAAAGACCGGGAATAAGGTTTCCATAGGTGACAGTTCTATAACACTGATTATATATCTTCAAACTGCATTTTACTTCAGAGGCTATGTAAACAATGAATGGAAGACAATTATTGTTGTAAACTTACAGGTATACTTGGGTGGAGGCACGCTGGTATCCTCCCATGCTGGGGCTTTCTCACAAAGAATGTGAGCTGAACTGGAAAAAAAGTAATGTTGCTGAAACAAGCATCCAACAAGATGAAAGAAGAAGGGATATCTTATAGCTGTTAAATTTTCACCACCTTAAGGGACAGGTGAAATAAGGCAGAGAAAGACATCTTTCCGTATTCTAAAAATATCCACTTTCTCTGTTTGTTATCCTTTGCTATTTGAGTGTTGTTTTTTACTATCTTGCCCATTCAAAAAACACCCACTTTACATTAGACCAAATCTGAGGACAGTACAACAGCACTTTTGTTTCAATAGCTGGAGCTTCAAGTGAGGGTCAAGGCCACACTGTTTAAGGTATTCAACCTTGAAAGGCACTTATAAAAGAACTGAGCTAGCAGAGACCAGAGCTAAATTCAGCTCTTACCCTAGTTTTAAACTCCTTCAACTCCTTTGCTTTCAGCACAGTCACATTCAGTTTCTACTATTGCAAAGCAAAGCGGGCTCACATAACCCAACGTTCGTCTAATGTCAACTGGGTAACCCTAAGGAACATAAGCGGGGTCCTAAGTTAAAGCCAGCTGTACTCTTTGCTACAGATAAGTCACTTACGTGATACCTTTAGCAGACCAAGTGTTCCATCAAGTGATACGGCTGTAAATAATTTACCAGCAACCCCATAACTCTAGATTAAAACCTACTGAAAGAAGACCTAATTAAATTCTCTCTGAAAGAACAGATAATGATATGACGACTGTGTAAGTGGCAGATGGCAAGTAGAAGCTCATCAGAACATGAGAAAATAATTTAGAAAAAGGTACCTTTATCTGTATTGAGTTGTAGTGATCTCCACCTGTCTGATGCTGGCTGTTCTGGAGGTCATTCCTTCATTCTGCCTTTGGGCATCTGAAGTGACAGCAAGAATACTGGCTGTCCTCATGAGTAGCGTTTGGGCACCTGTAGAGTAAGTACCTAATCTCTTAGGCAGCCAGGTTAGAAAGTGTTTACTGCATCTTTTAGTGATGAACAGCAGACAGCAGGTAAAGTTAGGAACTGCATGAGTCATAGAACTGGCAGTCTTTTTTATAAAGGCTGTATAGAGGACTGTTGGTAGCAATCAAGCCATTAATGAGTACAGTACTTGGTGGCTAATACTATAAAACTTTGCAAGGCCATTAGTTTTAAAGCTGTGTATCTTCTGTACTGTGAAAGATATGTCTTGTGGATTACGGAATAGTTGGAAAATACATTACAGGAACATAATAACTACCTTGCTGCAAATCATATGTGCTTTAAGATAAAGGAACACAGCTCACAGCAGATGTTCTCCATGCCTTTCAGCCTCTGAGGAAGAAAAGAGTTCTATTTCTTACCTCACACCCAAGAACAGATATGTACATAAACCTAACATGAGGGAGTTAAGTATAAATCTACAGTAGCCCCAAAGTTCAATGTGTATCACCCAGTTCAAGGTTTTGCTTGGAAACTAAGAACTTACTGAAGAAAATACAGACTTTTGTACTTTGTAGAATGGAGTACAATTCATAAGAAGGGCATGAATCACGTGCATGCTGCTTTAACACTACTGTGTTTCCGGTGAGGTAGACCCAGAAAATAAGGCATTTCTTTTCCATCAGCTGAAGGGCAGCCCAGGGTAGAATCAAGGCTCATCTCTTAAAGATGTGCCTCTCTTCTCCTTCTCATGTCTGAATGAGGTTTCACTGCTTAAGGTCTCTCAGCTGCCATTAAAGAGGAGTAATGTTACAATCTTAATAAATACAGTCTATAGCATGTTACAGACTGCACTACTGGTATGTCACAATGCAGGCCTTAAATCCTATTCCACAAATAGGTCAAACTTGGACAGCCAGGAAGCAGCAGACATGCTGTGGAGTTTCAGAAGAGACAAATACCCTGGCCTAGAAGTCATGCTTATTTCTGGCTGGGATAAATTGATACACACCTCCAGGTTGGGTCCCTGTCACTGGGCACAGTAAAACTGAACTGATTTTTTGAGTAACAGAACAAAGTTATGGTAAACATAGGGATTGGGCTGAATGCAGAAAGTTGAGTGGAAACTGCTCCAATATAATCCTCAATACTTTTAAAACAAGTTAGCAATGCAGACAGCCAGAAGAATAGCTCTTGCCCATATAAGCCCACATTAGAGGATGCAATACCCAAAATAAATCATCCCTTCCTCATAGAGTTCATGCCAGCCCTCAGCCACAAATGCATATTTATAGCCCAATTTGCCAGCACCTGGGAACAGGTTTCTTTTGAGGATATATTGCTAACTACCTTCCCTATTCCCCAACAGCAAAGGCATAAACAAAAATGGAAATGAAAGCAACATTAAAAGATATTAAAATCAAAATTTGGCAGGTACCCAACCACACCATTTCTAGACAGATTTGGAAGACAGCCCTTCAAGTGGACAACAGCCATTAAGGAAAGAGATTTTTCCACTCATTCACTTGGGAGTTAGCTGCTGCACATGCAATGGCAATGGCAGGGCACTGTGATCCCCAAATTGTCAGAGACCAAACAGGAAATGCTTCCTGCTTTGGGGTCAGACCCTTAGCTAAAACAAATAGGTCCTATTTCACGTGAATCTACGTTAAATCCTTACATGAAAAGGATTTGAACCCTCTTGAGTGAAAGTGTGTGTTGTGTCACCAGTATGATGGGTGAAGGAGGGGTGCTCTGATAGTATTAAGTGCCATTGTTCTCATTTTACAAAAAAAAAAAATCTTCCTGTACCCCAGCAACTGCCCAAGTGACTTGGAAAGCTCATGAGAACTGAACCATCCCTCCTGAGCAGGGACACTAGCCACTGGATCAACCTGTCTCTTTCTGCCCATCTCTCACAGCCTCAGATTTTAAGCTGTGAAAGGTCTCCCCATTGTTTTGCAACCTCAGAAGATGACAGACAACAATAACTCTTCCACTAGTTGCAGAAATGAAGGTTCAGCTTAGTCTCTGAGCTTGTCTATCCCAGTTGGGGTAAGAGAATCTATTGCTCATAGACAGGCTTTCAAAGTAATTAAATGTGATTCTGGTGCAGCTACATGAGATCAAAGCAAAGCTATGCCATGTTATCCACACTGATCTCACAGAAGCTGCAATCTATTTGCAGTCAGTTACATCGGGATTGGATGCATGCCGGTTTTTGTTAAGGGGAAAATTGTTAGACTATCTCACACTTCAAAAATAAACACTGCAAAACTCAACCCTCTCCTTGGTAGTTCTCACAACTGCTGCTGTGCAGGTTAACTTGTAAAATACCTTTCCCAGAATGCCTATCATGACCTTCCTGACCTTAAATGCACTTTAGAAAGTCTCACCCTTAGACAACTCAGCAACCATCTGCGCAGCAGCATGGAAACCATACTACACTCTTCCGTGAACAGAAGGCGCTTTGAACTACTTAATATGCCAATACTGCAAAAAGAGGCGGTACCAGGACCTTTTAGAGGAAAAACTCTCAAAATAATTTTTCCCACAGAAATGAGCCTTTTTTGCTGATAAATTTCAAAATCCCTCACCCATCAAGGTGGCTCTCCAATTTTTCCCCATGTCCTCTGCCCCAAAGTTTGAGGCCAGATAAATCTCAGAGCCACTGCTACTTGCATTAAGGGGCTGAAGGCTCAGCATTTAGAAGAACTCTAAAGAATTCTAGCAATGCGAAGACTTGCAGTGCTTGCCGATACTGTTCCCACACCACTGAGGCTTTGTCAGGAAAGCTGACAAAGACCATGCTGCTTAACCCACCCTGCAAAATACAGTTTTAACGTGGAGACTTTGCAGTATAAAGGGGCCATGCCTGGTATGGAAGAGACCTCACACCAGGCTCCTTGTCAGGAATACAGGAAGACAGAAAGGGCTGAGCCAGCCTATTTAGGTAGAGGATCCATGAGGAGTGAAGGGGAGGGGCAGGGATCAGACCATGCGTTTCCTCATTTGTTTCCCCTTCCCCCCTGCACCTTGGTTTTACAGCTGCAGGAAAGATCAAGACAGAACAGTGCAAAATTGCTGAGTCAGGCTATTGCTGTGGGGCCTCAGAGAGGCTGTCCGCAATGCTTAAGCCAGAGGACAAAGCCTTGTGATAAGGCAGAAAGCCGAGCAGCCAGAAAGACACTACTGCAGGGTAGAGACAGACAAGGGGTATGATGCACCCACTGCAGGCACAAGCAGGATTCCCTATGCTGAAGGTACATAGTGGAGTCCTGCCAGGGAAAGATAAGAACCAGAAGCATTTTGCATTAAGAGAACTGGAAAGAGGATGCAGGTTAACCCTAGCAGAAGGATTTAGCTAGTCCCAGCTAAGTTAGCACAACAAAGGCAGCCAGAAATGAGCATGGGTGCTTCTGTGAGCTCCCCAGCAGCCTGCTCAAAGCTCTCCTGACATACAGCAGTAGTCTCTAACAATGAGAACGATGCCCCAACGCACTTCAGGCAGTTAGGAGGTCCCTGTTGCCACAGAGTTCAGGCTCCCGCATCGTGCACGCTTCCAGTCTATCTGGAAAGGGGCCTGCCTTTACTCCTGCAAGGAAGAGCCAGCATTCTGGTCAGAACTTCAGCTGCCTTAATCAGATATTGAAGTCAGTGAGGTGAGGGGTTAAAAAACCTGGCCTCTGGAGCTAGACAGGTAACAGGCATTTTACATCCCTTCTCTTTCCAAAGACCTGTACATCAGCAGTGTGTTAACCCTGAACTTTGTGGGCAAGAGCACCTGCAACAGTGTGTGGTCAGCATGTTTCAGAGCTCTTACTGCTCAATTCCTGCAGGACCAGGCATGCCATCACAGAGACACCTGAGCCACCAGCACTGGTTGATGCTTCCTCTCCTCAGTCCTCCTCACCCCCCGTTCCAAACAGCTCCTAGTTGCTCCACTGCATCACAAAGTTGACTACCAGCAACAAACAAAGTAACTTCTGTACGTGGCTTTAAGAAGGAATATCTTGTAGTTGTCAGCTCTGCATTCTCTTCCCTGTGCTGCCACAAAAAACTGGGTGCCTTGAAGCCAGATGTTAAGTCTCTCTCAACTCACCCTTCCTGGCACAACAGTTCAAAAGGAGACTGAAAAATCTGTTAGTAAAATGCTACAGGCAGGATATGCCCCTTCATTACGGAACAAGGCAAAGGCAGTTCGACTCGACTACAGAGAGGAGCTGCAAGGAGCACTCTAACACTACCACGGACTTCAGCTAAAAGCAGTGCTGCATCACCACTGCATTGCTGCTGCCAAAGTACTCATTTCTCACTCAAATGAAGGGATAGATGCTACTACCTTCAATTTGAAATCTTGTGTTGCGAGGTGTCCATTAACTTCAAAGCTCTTTGCCTCAGACCACAAACTAGTTATTCTTGGCAACTGAGGCAATTTGAATAACATAGTAGAAAAAAAATAAGGAAAGAACACATCAGTGAACTGGAGCATGCCTTGGCAGCAGAATAGTGTTGTAGATTTTGTTTTCCATAAGAATCAAAACCTAAATATTAGTGTCACCCTAGTAGAAGTATTCAGCTAGCTCTTGCTAAGTTAGCTATGCCTCCAGTTTTAGATTGGCAGATGATAACTGGTAAGGCCCATTTAGTTAGATGCAAATAGGTAATTGCTGCTACAGAGGTGTGTTCAACATCATTATAAAAAACATCTTCTCCTACAAATGCAGTCTCAGTGTTTCAGTGCAGCAGCTAAAGACCTGGGCTTACAGCAGGTCTCCTTTCTCCCTCCAAACCTTAGTTTCCACAGACTCTGCTCAAGTTACTGGCCATGACTGCAAATGGCCCAGGAATTTAGGGTGCACTGAGAGGTGTCCCACAGAAACTCTGCCTCATTCTACTCATACAAAATGCCACCAACACAACAGTGCTTAAATCAGGCCTGTAGCAGTCAGCCAGTGGTTCTACTACGCTTGAGCCACAAAGCAAGACCAAACCAGTTTTAATAAGCATAATATCCTGGCTTAATACAAATGGGGTTGACAAGCCCTTTGATATCTACTCTGGGGTTTCTCCCAGCTTAGTTGTGTGAGCAAATGCTAAAAGTCTTCGGTGTTTGTGCTCACCTTGGCTTACTTAAACACTATGACCTCCTTCCTCTTCCAGAGCGCTTACAGACACCTTTGTGTTTCAAAGGAAGAAGAAAAAAAAAGAAACTTTTCTTTTTCCAAAGGGAGCAGGTTGAAGGCCTATGCAAATCTCCCCAAACGGACCAGTCTCCTGATAAGAATACCTGTGTATTTTAGTCAGTTGTTTCCTTAAAACAAGGGACAATAGACAAGAGCATAGCTTCCAGAATTCACTAAAACGAGGGGAAAAAAAACACTGCATATGATCTGCACCTGCACTAAGAGTCTGATACTACTAGCTGGTGCTGGTCTGAGGCACTCGGAACTGTACAGAAATTGTGGGAGAGTTAAAGTTAAAAGTCTTCATAAGAAATGTTTCACTTTGTGGCAAGTTTCAGTTTTGCTCATGTCGTGGTTTAAGCCCAGCCGGCAACTAAGCCCCACACAGCCGCTCGCTCTCTCCCCCCGCCAGAGGGATGGGGGGAAGCGAATTGGAAGGGTAAAAGTGAGAAAACTTGTGGGTTGAGATAAAGACAGTTTAACAGGTAAAGCAAAAGCCTCACGTGCAAGCAAAGCAAAACAAGGAATTCACTCACTGCTTCCCATCGGCAGGCAGGTGTTCAGCCATCTCCAGGACAGCAGGGCTCCATCACGCGTAACGGTGACTTGGGAAGACAAACGCCATCACCCCAAACATCCCCCCTTCCTCCTTCTTCCCCCAGCTTTATATGCTGAGCATGACGTCACATGGTATGGAATATCCCTGGTGTGGAATATCCCTTTGGTCAGTTGGGGTCAGCTGTCCCGGCCGTGTCCCCTCCCAGCTTCTTGTGCCCCCCCAGCCCGCTCGCTGGTGGGGTGTGGTGAGGAGCAGGAAAGGCCTTGACTCTGTGTCAGCACTGCACAGCAGTAACGAAAACATCCCTGTTATCAACACTGTTTTCAGCACAAATCCAAAAACATAGCCCCATACTAGCTACTACAAAGAAAATTAACTCTATCCCAGCCAAAACCAGCACAGCTCAGAAAGACAAAAGGCCCGTAAACTGAAATGTTTTGCTTGGCAAATGAAGAACAGTTTTTAAGAGGGAGATGTCTAAAAAAGTCAGGAAGCTTTAAGCAACAAAAACTTAACTATTTCCGCTTATTTCAGCGGAGCTATGCAACTGTATCCTAAAGCAGGATTTAGTCCTCTAGCTTACTCTAAAGGTAAAAAGAAGAAAACACTGCTCTGGAAGATGAAAATCGTTGCTAGAAAATTCTCCATGCTTTAAGGATGGGTAGAGAAACAGGTGTGGAAAGGTTCTCCTAGAGCACTATAAGGGGCACTGACACACATCTTCCAGTAACTGTACTTACTGACAGATCCATTTACCTCCCCTATTAATATCTTTTAGCGGTGATGCCTGGTTGAAGTTCTCAATCTGTAGAACATATTAATTATTTCTTCTTTCCAGTTTATTCAGCATCATTAATAACTAAAAACCTCACACTGGAATCTGCAAGCCTCAACAATAGGCCCCACATGCAGAAGCAGCAATGAGAAGCTCAAGACTTCCTTTCTAAATTTAGATTGCTTCAAACAGAAGTGAAAGTTCTTTGATAAATCAACAAACCCATGTTTTAGAAGCATATAAGGAGAGTAGAACTGGGCAGGAAAAGTGCTTGCCTGCACTGTTAAACTTACTCGCAAAAGGCTTCTGAAGATCTTCAGGGATCCAGACCCGAGGCTCCTGGCTGCATTCCGAAAACTGTGGTCAATTACCTGTTTCGGCAGCATCAGATCAGACCAGATCAGAGCCTGGATCTGCTGCATCCCAGCAAGACTTCTCGGTGTCACATTAATCACTGCTCTTAAGTGGATCTCACAGCTTCTGCTGTTACAGCTCTTCCATTTGGAATAACTAATAATCATCATATCAGAGGCACTCTGTAGCCCCCGATCAAAGCATGATTCCTTATTCTACTAATTAAGTGTCCTGTTATTCTTCTCTACTTCCCCAAGATGCACACAGTACAAATTAGATTTTCTTTCTAGGCAGAAAATGAATGACAGAGACCTGGCCTCTGTTCACTTTATAATACATTCCTGAGAGAAAAGACAACTATATTTTAACTTTAAATCCAAATTTAAAAGTACCAAAAGCAAGATGGAGGCAGCGGGTCCAGTTCTGCCTGCAGAACCCTGAAAGCAGGCAGGGAATGGCTAATGGGCACGAAGCAGCTTCACTGCAACTGTTGTCTTAGTTATACCAGCAAATAGCCAGGGAAGTTCTGCAGAGGATATTTATAATTCCATTTACACTGACATTAAAAGAATAACTACTGTTCAACTGCCTTCTGGACAGTCACTGCCCTAACTTAGGGCAAGCTAGCGTTTCCCTGTAGACACATGCGAACACGGCACAGCCCCAGTGGTGAGTCTCAGCAGACTTGGAATTAGTCCTTTAAAACGTAGAGCATCAAGACAGAGTCTCCCCACTGAAATTTAAAACTAGGACATCCTGGTCAGTGGCTTGTTTTGCACTGTGATGGGCCAGGGCATCCTTTATCTCTGTCTAAGGGGAGGGTTCAGAAGACAACACAAAAAAAATGCAAAGCAATTACAAGGAGTCACCAATCTTCTTCTTAGACAGAGGATGCCATGGGCCTGCGACGGGGTTCAGCCCCAGCCCCCAACACTGTCCCTCTAACCACCTCCCCAAGGACAACCAGAAGAAACGCATGAAACTCCTTGTTTTCTCCTTTTAGGAAAATCACTGCTAAAAAAAACACGACAGGAAGCTGTCTCTTTTTTTCCTCTCATTCATTAAAGCATGGGAAGTATATTTGAGTCACAGCCATCTAAGCACACATTCTGCATGCACCATCTGTTACACCCCCTTCCCCGAATCACTTTTGGCTGACCAGAAGTGTTGCTAGTCAAGCTACAAAATTCACAGCCCATATTTAGGTGGGGAGAGTTCTATTGAAAAGCTGTCTGCTTTTACTTGCCATTGTGGCTTTACTTTGTAGGAAACAAGTAATTTTAGGTATTTTGAAAGATATCCTGAATAACACCTGAAAAGGCTCAAACAGAGCCAAAGCAAGTAAATATTCTGGCTTTGAGTTCTGTTTTAGTCTTTTCCACACTAACACTAATATCTGTCTGCTATCATGTGCTTTGCCCGCTATGCTGAACATCACAATCCCTCTGCTAGGCTAAACTTGCACACTTCTGCAGCCAGCTGCAAAAAAAAAAAAAAAAAAAAAA
>NW_008795131.1:5187722-5194864 GCF_000699145.1 Aptenodytes forsteri | reverse complement strand
AAAAAAAAAAAAAAAAAAAAAAAAAAAAAAGAAAAAAAACACAAAACAAACCCACTCACTTTTTGGAAGAAAAAAACACTATCCAGCTCCTCATCTCCTGTGCACTCGCATAACCACATTGATTTCAACAGCAATTTAAAGCATCACTGTATAGGTCATGTTGCTAGTTGAACAGTCTTGAGCTCAGGTGCATAAGATCAATGAGATTTGCATCTTCCATCTACCTACAGCCCCAATAGTTCAGACTGAAGATACATGTGCTGCACTTAGAGAAAGACGAACAAAAGACATCTATTACCAGACTGAGCTGTGATACACACATGCCCAGAGAGATTAGGACCTCAGCTAAGGTTTGAGTTTCCACCTCAGGAATGCTCCAGGGTTCAGTTTAAACAGCTCGTGCAAAAAGCAGGTTTACAACGTAGACAGTGAGCTCAGACACAGAACCGGCAACTGTCAACTAGCATAGGTACAAGTGAACACTACAGCTGCACCAATGATTACTTCATGTTCCTTGCAGCGCGTACAGTGGAAGTACAGCTGGGCTGGGACATGCCTCTGGGATCTGTAGATAGCACAGGAGCGCTGTGCAGCTCTGGCTTAAGGCAAAAGACATATCTGACCACCTGTATACTTTGGTGCTTCTCAGTTGTCCTCCCACCTTATCAGCAGTACAGTTCCTCATCACCTGAGCTATGCCAATAAGGAATAGCTGCAGTCAAAGCCAAGCCAGATTGCCAAACTGTTTCTTAATCATGTCAAGCTAGTCTTCGACTAGGTTCAGACTCCCACCAAGAAAGAGGAGTGCCCACGACATTTCTATGGACAACTGCTCACAAGTTATGTCTCAGAAGAACTACCCACTTCTTTTGTAACAGGTGTGTTTCCAGACTCAAAGAGCCTCTGTTACCCCAATTTGCTAGCCGTGACAACACTGCGTTGCTGGTAGCATTGACTGTGTGGGATTACTCCACGGGAGTGAGAAATGAGCAGGGAGGGAAGTCTAAGAGATGTCTGAATCAGTATCTCTGGGTGGTGTCAGCTATACATCATTCTGTGCCTTTCACCACAGCAGTAATCTAGCCAATACATTCTCCAACCCCCAAAACAGTGAGAGATAGCCAGGCTTGCTTTCATTACAATTTTCCTTTTAGTTAAAAAAAAAAAAAATCCCTATGGGCTGAAAATAAGGATAAGAAATCTTAGCCTTAAAGGAAAAGTGAGGGTTTATCCCTCAAGCACCTGAAAGATTCCACGGTCTATGCTGGAAATATCATTTTAAGCATAACTATTCCCTAAATAATTTGGTGTGTCACATGACTTCTTTTGTTAAGCGTTCCTATTTATGAACAAAAACAGGTGATAAATTTGTGTACCACCATGCTGACTCATAGCTGTAAATTTGTCACTAGTATGCAGCTGTAACACTAATCGGTGTTTTCCTTGTGTAAAATGCAGTTAATAGCTAGCATTTGAACTTGAGTAGCAGACCAAGTTCTGCTCAGGTGGTATCTGTGCAAGCTTGGTTACATCCATGAGTTTAGCTAGATACAGCTGAGGTTCAAGTCGGGCTACTTCAATTCTGAACATGCAATAAACATCAGAAATCGTATGCGGAGACTGAGACTTGTCTGGCATGACAGACTGTGAGTTCCTATTAGTGTGTACGTATGTACAAAGGTCTCAACTCCAGGCTCT
Organism: Aptenodytes forsteri; assembly: GCF_000699145.1. Lineage (NCBI taxonomy): Eukaryota > Metazoa > Chordata > Aves > Sphenisciformes > Spheniscidae > Aptenodytes > Aptenodytes forsteri. The sequence continues at coordinate 5,193,166 of NW_008795131.1, read as the reverse complement.
GCTGAACTTCTTTATTGGAGTTCAGTTGCTGAAAAGGGTCTCCAAGCTGACTCTGCATGAAGATATTCTGAGGAATAATTCTGTTTTAACATAATCCAGTGACCACAACACAAGCAGTCTTAGAGAGACAAAGGCAACACAAAGCCTTACTCTGATACTTCCTGTCTTGCTTCCCAGTCAGTGCATCGTAGAATCCAACTCAAGGCGAGAAGTACATACAGACCTTGACAGAAAAGTGAAGAGAGTCCCTTGTCGTGTCTTCATCTTGATGATAACCTACTCATCAGAGCTTGTCTTGGAAACTCCAGCTAAGTTAAAACACTGCTGCTGACTTTCTATGTCAACATTTATACAAAATCAATGGTAGGAGATGAGCTCAATTCCATTATGATGTGCAAATTCTGATCATATACAGAGACACATTGTCACAAAGAAAAAGATGATGTCTACAGGCTTGATAATAATATATGGTTCTCCCTCCTTCCTAGTCAAACAGACTCTCTTATCTTATCTTATACAAAATCTCAGCCTATCTTATACAAACAAGCCCACAAATTTAAGAAAAAAGAAAGAGTCCTACAAAAAAGAAGACACCTTTAAGAAAAACAAATGTGTTGCATGTATGTAAGACATAAGATGAAGTAAGAGACCTTCTTCTTCTCTTATATAAGACCTGCTGGAAAAGGAAGTCTTTTCAGCTGAACAAGGCTCAAACATGTGGCTACAGGTTGCAGTTTGGCCTGAAAAATTCACTACTCCCACTACTTCCAGTTTACAAACACACAGTCTTCCTTTCCTTATGTGTACCACATGCTCAACTTCCAGTCTGCAAGTTTGGACGATTACAATTCCTCTTCCTCTCCTCTCATGCCTCCCCCCATTTTCAAAGCATTTGTTTCTGCTTAGAGATTGCTTGGTAAGAGATAAGCTTTTTCTAGCCAAATTGCCAAATGAATCAAGATAATGCCAAAGCAAGTTCAAACATATTTAATCACAGGTATCATTCAGCCAATATGAAAGACTGATTTGTGGAATAGTAGACTTACTTATTTGTGACACAGCACAACTGGAGTCAGGCTTTCTGATCTGGTGTTATGTTTTCTGGAGGTGCTGAACAGAAGACATTCCTGAGGAAGAATTCAAAGTGGTCTTTGCACACAGGGCCAGGACTGTCTCTATCACAGACACAGTCCAGCCAAAGAGCAATGAGGACAGTTTTTCTTAAAGAGCAGGCAGATCTTAGCAATGTGTGCTACCGCCCCACCCTGACACTCCCACCATAACCAGTTTGGAGGCAGTTTCCATGCCAGAAACACTGCAGTTAGCTCTTATGATGTAAGAACCAAGGTAGAAAGAAAATACATCTGCAATCTAAATACACTCTAGGTCTCAGTTCAGCCTGGTCCTGCCTCATCTTTGCTGCAGTTCAAAGTGGCAGGGGAAGGGAAGGGAAGGTGTCCCTTAGTCTGGTAATTCCCACAGTTTACCAAACCAGCTATGCTGTTTCCAGCAGAAGAGAACCTTCCCTGCAGCCAGCACATAGGACCGTATTCTCCTCCTCACCTCCAAGAGACTCACTTGAGCTGCAGTGTTAGAAGTTTCATGTGTTTCACTACAGATGTCAAGTCTAGTCCCATTATCAGCTTCCTAGCCAGAGAAATGAATCCAGAAAGATACTGTTTTTACAAAGAAATACAGCTAAAAATAATATGCTTCTAACTTCACAAAACCAATTTAAGAGTCATGCAAGGGATTAGCATAGGGACAGAGTTAACATTGGATGCTCACCACATAGCAAGATACTTTTTGCTCTCTTACGTATGGGTTAAAATTACCATTATTTTCCATTTCAGTTTTGTAGTCGACTTGAGAAGTGAGTAAACCTGCTAGGACAGAACTGAAAGCAAGCTGTATACCAGAGCGTTGGGTAAAAAGAAAAACACTCAAGCACTTATTCGGCAGAACACATAAAACTTTAAAAAAAAAAAAATACAAGTCCTTGTGGCATCAGAGAACCTACTCTGCTAATAACCAAACTAACACAATCTACTTTCCACTACAGGGAAACTCCCTGCCCTTCTAAGAAATGACCTTTCTACATGTGAAACAGGGTCAGCTCATGTAACACATCCACACTCAACACATTATTTGCAAGCAATTCCCATAGCCCTTTCTTTCCCCTCCTTCTTTCTGTATTACAGAAAGTTCTCCCTGCACTCATTCCAGCTACCATGAGTGCTTATCTTTACCTGTCAAGGTCCCAGTTTGAAATCCTTATCTACCATGTGCTTTATTTTGAGAAGACCTTAGACACAAGAGGAATGAGGAAGGACTTAAAACATTTCAGTAAATTGGGAGGGACATAAGCATGCACTCAAATACCTTTAGTTAGGTTGATGTTCTTGACTTTGAAACACACACACACACATTATGAATCATATGGTATACATGACAGCTATCTAAGCTGTGAACAGGCAGAGAGGAGAGTGGTGCCAAAAGGACCAAGCTAGTATGTCTAGTGTAAAAAATAAAATAACACAGGTATTTAGATGAATTTGCACTGGTGTTTTAGGCTATTGATTCCATTCGCATTACAACTACTTTCAGAACTTTACTTCAGGGCTGTGCTAACCTTGGGATTAGAAATGGCAATGAACATGCACTGCTGTCTGACCTGTGCTGGTATAGAATTTAGACAGCCACGTCCACCTGACAGCATTCACCCCCATGCATGGGTGGTCTGAATGCCTGCGGCTCACTGATATAGAAGATTGTGTTCAAGCAGATATCCCTTCACCTGTTAAGTTCACAGTTTTGACACCAAAACTAGACATTACAGAACTTTCAGAGATGTATGAGCTATATACAAATCATATTATGGAAGCCTCCCTGCCTTTTCATCCCTTTGAAAAAAATCAATAAACTGATTTTTGACTTAGTATATTGGACTGTCTTCAAATCACACACGTGCAGCCTCGCATTTGGCCTCAGGAGCTACTTCTTCAAGTTCCAGAGTCAAGTCTGCTCCCTTCCTACTTCCAGTTTGCTGCTTTTATCTATCTCATGTTTTATCATTTCCTTGTGGCTTTGCTACACAGTTTACCAGTTATACTGATGCAGCTAAGTTTTCATAATTCTTTTTCCATGAAAAAGTTTCTGCACAAGAACAGAAGATACATGTAGATTCAAATCTAAAGTACAGATGAGGCTTGCAGGCCCAGCAACCATACCACTAGTAACCACTAATCAGGATCCACAGAGCCATTCAGTGACTCGTCAAGGCCACCCAGAGAACCACAGCAAGCACTGGAGATCTCCGAGCTCCTAGCTTCTGGTTAAACTACTGACTCTTGAGGAGTTGCCTACGGTCTGCACAGAGCTGCGCACCACAGTCAAACCATCAGTAACACTGGCTCTCTGCAATATAGGAGCACCTGCCTCTACTGATGCGATCTGATAGGCAAATGCGTATGACCACACGCGCATTTCTGACACATTAACCAAGGCACAGTAATTACACCACCTAATGCCACAGGCAGGCCACCTGGTACTTGAGATAACACTGCAGCCCACCACCCTCTGGTGTACCATGCGAAATTACAACTTAGGGAAGTAAACACAGACCCTCATCTCCTGCCGTCTGGTTCTCTACTCTGCATCTGTAGACAAACCCACCGCAGACTGGTGCGGAGAGTTAAGCACAAGACTGGGGCTATGCTTGACAACATGTATTTTGGTACCGGCAACTGAACAGAGCGAAGGGCACGGAGTCTGTATCAATGCCCATAGCTTCACGTGTTGGCGGAGATCCAGTACTTGGTTGAATTCCCAGAGAAATCATATACTGGACCGTGCAAAGAGAATTCTTTCAGCTAAGATTTTTTCTGATCATAAATTTTATGATCATCAGTGAATGTGGCACCCATTTGTTTAAGCAGATAAATGTTTAAAAGGAATGCATGCACACATTCGACAACTATCACTAAAAACAGCTTTTGTTTCTTTAGGAAGAACCTGAAGATGATAGCAGGCCTTTATCCTTTGTGAATAAAGGTTTCCTTTTAGAACAGGTCCACCAGCAAAATACTGATGATCATTTTCCGAAATGATGCTGATTGACATTGTTTGGGCATTAAAAAGGCCGTCAGTAGGGTTGCCAAAAGCCTACACAAATATTGTTTTATAAAGAATAGCCTTTTGAATGCTATTTGGAGGTGGCAGGAGGAAAAAGAGTGCTACAAATTTGAAAAAAAAAAAAAAAAACAACACAAACCCAACAACAAAACACCCCATAAAACAAACAAACAAAAAAACCCCACAAAAAAGGCAGAGGAAGAAGTAAGGAAGAACGATAGATTTCCAGGAGGTTGTGCCAAAAACTACCTACCACCTATTGTTTCACAATTTTTTTCCCAACCTTCATTTCTTGCATGATGGATTTTGCAGCATATATGTTTGTTACAGTTATGCTGTTGTAGTGATCTTTCTTCCTAAAGGCCCAATGCTCTAGCTCCACAGCCTCCAGTATCAGACTAGAGCACAGGACCATCAGACTAGAGTTACAGGACCGTTAGCCTTTACATGAAACTTCTATCAAAGAAGGGGGCGGGGGGATTGTTTACTCTGCTTAGAGCAACACTACCTGCACACAAGGTAAAAGGAAATGTTATTTAAGTATCTAAAGGTCAAACGAACTAAGCAAAAATAAATCTACATTCCCTTTGTAAATACTTATGCAGATTCGTGTACAGATTCAGCGCTTCTTTCAAAGCATCACAACAGCACATTTTGTGCTTAAAGAGTTTCATATAATCTTTCTAAACAGCAAAACATCTCTCCAACCCAGACCATGATGCTGTTTGTCAGCCACACCAACGGAATGAAAAGGAGGATCAGATTAGATCAGTGAAAACGAGCCAGGGATAGAGACAGGCCTGGAGCAGAGGGCAGGAACCATCAGAAGCAAACACCAAAGACCTGAGTGAAAACGTGAGTCTATCCAGCTTCCCAGGACAGGCGATGTCGCGACCCACCTTCTGCTAGGGACCCTCAAGTCACCTCTGGTCCCCACCTCACATCGCTTCTATTTTCACAGCGGCATCAGAGCACAGCTACAGGCCCCAGGGCCGCGCAGCGGAGCGGGGGGCGGCGGAGCACGACCACACGAGCACATGCCGCTCCCGCTCCTCGCGAACCCGTCTGACAGCCCGGGGCGCCCCACGCCCGCCCCGGGACGCGGCACCCACGGGCCTGCCCAGCGGTTCCCCCGCACCTGTCCTCCCCCGCCCGCTCCCCGGGCGCGCCCTCCCCTCTCCTTTAGCAACACGCTCCCCGGGACGGCTTTCTCGCGCAGGATGGCCGGGTGGGGCGCCCCGCCGCGGCCAGCCTGGCCCCACAGCCCGGCTGGGGAGGGGACCGACCCCCTACTAACAGGGCCGCAGAGG
>NW_008795131.1:5167312-5186944 GCF_000699145.1 Aptenodytes forsteri | reverse complement strand
TCGCTCCGCCCCGCCTCTCCTCTCCGGGCAATTACCGCGCATTAACATGCACGCCGGCGAGGCACCGCGGGCGCGGCCGGCCCGCGCAGACGGTGACTGCTCCGCCCCCCGCCTCAGCCTCTCAGCGCCCGCCTCAGCGTCTCCCTCCGCCCCCGTCAGCGACCGCCTCAGCCTCTCCCCGCCCGCCTCAGCCCCTCCCTCTGCTCGCCTCAGCCCCTCAGCTGCCGCCTCAGCGCCTCCCTCCGCCCGCCTTAGCCTCTCACCGCCCTCTCAGCCCGCCTCAGCCTTCCTGCAGGTATGTGGCGACTTGCAGCTCGCCCTAGAGGAGCCCCCGGCGCCGGTCCACTGAAGGAAAAAGGGTCGGGGCAGTGCTGGGCCTGGCCAACCCACCCGGAGGTGTGAGGGCCCGGCTGGCGGGTGCAGCCCCTCGCAGTGGGTGAGGGGTCCAGCCAAGCCCCTCGCGCCTCTTGGCACTGGAAGGAGTGCTGTGCACAACACAGTGAGACGAGCCTGTCTGTGTGTCTGCAGACATTAAATGCCACGAGGACCTGAAGGTCTGGAGGTTAAAAACAGCATCAAAATGGTGTTGCGTGTTTTCAGTGCCATCCCACAGAAGCTCCTTGTGTGTTTCTGGATGGGGTGTCTGCTGCGGCCATGGCACAGCCGGAGCCATTAGGGCTGGAGTTTGTGGTGTGGCGTGGGCAGTTACAGAGTTCACTGACACTGGTGGCAGCTGTGCCATTACACTGACACAAACCAAGTGCTAGCTATAAACAAGTCATTTACTAAGGCCATAGAGAGTTTTCCTAAAATAGGCTTTCCCAAATGTTCTATAAATCTATCAGGTACATGTTTTATTTGACATAAGCGTTTACTTAGTAAAGAGTAAGTGCAGGTCTAGTACACGAAGTGGGCATTATTATAAACATCTTTTAGTGAATATAAACACTTGAGTGCAATAGGCATGTGGGTTCATTCATATCATGAGTAGAAGGGAGCTTTATTATGGCCTTGTGGAACCACTGCGGTTTCAGCTTTCGCAATGGAAATGCTAGAAAAATGGTACAGGTAACTGCATTACGGGTGCATTTGGTTGCGTATCCTAACTGTCTGATGGACTCACACGGAACTGAGATGTCAGTGCAGGAACCACGCATCTCCCAATTATTAGAAGAATTAGGACTGTTCATCTGACGTGAGGGATCCAGAAAGGCAATTTGGTTGCATCTTGCTGACAGAAGAAGATAGCCTCCTTAATTTGGACTAGATTGACACCAGGTTTTAAAAGCTAAAATTACATCTGAGCCACATGTGGCAATACAGAAGGGAATTTTATGCAAAAATAAAAGGGGGAAACTATGAATATAGGACATGAGGCAGTGGAGCAGGGCAAATCAGCTGACACTGAGCTGTTTTTCTCATGGTTAGATGGATACTGGTATCCACATTAGTTTGTGTGCATTTGCATCAAGTAGCGTGGCATATGCTGTTTAGTAATTTTCTTAAGAATGTGGGTCAGGTTAAGTATTTGATTTCATTGTCATTATTCACATGCTGTGAATTTTATACGCACTAAGGGCTTTGCTGGATTAGGGTTTAATTAGTTTGCCATCTGATGAGTCCTGTGGTTTTGGGAAAGTAACTTATTTTGCTTATTGCCTCCATATTTCTGACCTTGTGAAAAAGTCTTTATCTACCCCCTCTCCTCTTAGGAGCACTGGAAGTTTAGCACTGGAAATTTTAGTTTGTAGAACTCTGGCAGACTGAAATTCTCAAATACAGGTGGCTGTGGAACTGAGAAATATTATTAACAGGGATATTATTCTTGTAGACATTCTCTGTATACCCACCTGGGAACATCCATTTGCTAAGAGACAAGAAACCTAGTGTATTGCATAAGAAAGCAAACTAGGAAAATTGTGGGCTGTGCATCACAAGATACTTGGCATTCTCTGCAAGTGTTTGTGTACTGCGTTGGGAGTGCCGGCCTCATTAACTGGCTACCATAAGTGGGCAGCATTCCAGTCCCAGCATACAAGACTGCCCTCCGGGCCTGCATGGAAAAATGTGCTGACTAAACACTCCATACGCGCCATGCATTCATGTCCCTGCTCAGCATTGCTCTCTGGCTCGCATGTTCATGAGGCTGTCGCATTCACAGGAGAAATGGGGAAGCTCTGAGTGCTCTTCTGTGGAAGCAGATCACACGCAAGTGAGCTGCTCTCATTCTAGCTAGCTGCTTTGACTACAGTAGCAAGGCTGAAAGAGGCAGCGTTGCACACACTGAACCACAGGGGAACCATTGTCTTATGCCAAGATGCACCCAGAGCTGTGTTAGGACGGCAACCTTGGGTGTCCCACAGAGTTGCAGCCTGCGTCATCCAGGGTGACCACTGAACAGATGTGATGCTGAGGTACCAGGAGCAGACATTTGTGATCACGGGGGTGGGGAGAGAGTGTAATTTTTGTGATTTTATGGATGAGGTTAGCAGGGTTTCACAGGGGGTGTATCCCTTTTTCCAGATCCACAAAACCAGCCGTGACAGAGCATCCCCATATACTGTTCTTATGATGGGACAGATTCTATTAAACTGTCACACACATCTATGTTAAGGTCTTTATTTAATTCCTTAAACACACTGTGTTTCATATGAGGTCTGTATTGAGAATGTATATTGGAGAATGCAGCTTATAATGGGGGGGGAAAAAAATGATTCCAACTTCATTAGCATTAGTGCCTAGTGAGCAGTATTTCCCAGCATCTTGCATCGTGTACAGACTTTAAAATTCTACCATGTTGATCCTGTTGTGATTTTTTCAGTCTTTGCCTTGAAAACAAAGATACAGAAAGAAATGGAAGGAAAGCATGTTGATTGGCAACTAAATTCAGGTTGCTATTTCACCACAAACTTTGTGTGTAATCTTGATAATTTAAGTTGTCTGGAATCACAGCTCTCTGCCTATAAGAAAAGGGGGATAAAAACACTGCTTTATCAGAGGTTTTGAAAAGAGAAATACAGTGGCTGGGCAATGCTAGAAGGACCATGTGAGCACACTGAATGAGCTGTTTTGCCCAGAGATGCAGGGAAGTAACATTTTTCATGCTGTACATTATACATGTATTGATGCACTTGTTAGGACTTTTTCTTCAATGTACAATGTATGTGTGGTAGAGATATGAACTGCATTCTGTAGAGGAAAACAACCACTTTTTTCTTGAATCAGGGGAACCACAAACACATTGTGTACTTCATTCCTATGTGAAGTATACAGTGGCCTTTTTCGCATATCAAAAAGCAACAATAGTTTTGAAAACAAAAATAAAATGTGGAATGCCTAAACTGGATCAGAGAAAACTGTTAACTCCTTGGTTAAGCCACTGACCTAAGAACTGAAAGGATTTCTCTTCCCCACTGCTCCCCATATCTTGCCTACACAGACCAAGTTCTCTGGCACAGGAATTTTCCTTTGCTAACTACCACAATAAAGTCCTAACCTTGCTAATCACCTCTAGGAAGTCCTGCCCTATAGACCATATCAAGGGTCTTCAGCTCAGTAACATAAGCTCACTGGAGAAAAGCAAATACCTTTTTCTTTTTTTTCCCCGAAGAAAGAAAAGCACTGATGCATTTCACATGCTGCTTTTATGAAAAGCTTCTATTACCTTTTTAGCTAGCTTGCCCCAATTTCATTCAGCTATCACAACACTGAATTTAGATTATGAGACTGAATTACTCTATTTGATGTGTTTAACACATAATAGAAACCTGTTTTAAGAAAATGCAGTGTTGAGATTTGAGGAGCTGAAATGTTAGGCGTTTCAGATAAAAGAGGCCTTTATTATCGATGATTTTCTCCTCAAAGGCTTCCTCCTACACAGACAGTAAGAGCATTCCTTTCTCATCGCAGCAAAGCACAATAATACACAGTAGTTCTGGCATGCTTGTCTGCTGTGAAGTTGAGGAACTTAAGTCCTATTTTTAGACATGCAGGTGGATATTCTTTTTAGGACATACAGGGAAAGCGAAGATGGTGAGATGGTGGTCGTGGGACAAATCCTCACCATTTTCCCCAGTTTAAATATCTCCATTGCCTGCAACTGAGCCAAATCAGTTCATACCAGTTTAAGATTTGGCCTGCACCTTTCAGAAAATTTTTAGCATAGGTCCACTTCTTCCACAGATTTTTTCCTGCTCAGCTGCCCATTTGGTGAGCCTCATGCACAAATTACAGTAGAGGCCACCCTGGGCAAGCGAAACACCCACTCCTTTCTGTCTGCTTATTTTTTTGTTCTTTGGTATCACCCATCATCAGAGAACCCAGGAATTTAACAGGACTCTTCTGATGGTTAAAATGACAAGGTCAAAAGCAAGGGATGGAACACCAAATCCACAGGTTTGACAGTGGTATATACCAATGAGACATGGATAGATACAGGAAACTGAACTGTATGCTGAGAATAATGGAGGAAGAGATGTGAAAATTAAACATTACTGTTGTTGTTAAAAATAATTTTCTCTTGCTCCACAAATGGAGGACACAAGAAACTAGCTGTGTAGCTACACTCAATGTTTTCTGTAGACAGGTCAATGGAAAGGAACTTCGAAATGGGACTGAAAGGAGGATCATTGGAGTGATGTGTTTATCTTATAAGACCTCACCTCCTGGAGTCACGTGAGTAAGCAAGAATTGCAGCTGTTACAGCAACCAAAAACTTTCTAGCTTTAAGAAAGCTTGAATATACAAATTTTCATGGTCTATAAAACAAATAAAAACCTCAACATTTATTTTTAGAAAAATCTCATGAGTTTTGCAGGCTTGCTTTAGCATTAACTGTGTGGCAATAATGCTGCCTTTTCTCTGCTGTTTATCACCAGTCTCTTCTGTTTAGACTATAAACTGTTTGGGGCAGGAAGTGTCTTTTACTCTCTGCTTGCACAGCAACGCCTGAATCTCAGCTAGAAGCCTCTAAGCCCTGCTGTAATGTAAATACTAAATAATGATATCCACAGAGGACTTAGCCCCCACCCCACTTGGAGACCTGCCAGTCTGTGGGGTTTGTTCTAGCAGCAGACATGCCAACAGTGAAAAGTGACAAATTTTGTTGGCGAAAGATACTCATAGGTCTAACGAGGATAAGAAACACCCGCCTCTAGAAACAGAGGCTTATGTCTCTCCGAGGATAAACACACCCAAGATTGACTCATGCTGGCATAATCCCCTTGTGCAATTTGTATATTGGCATTGATGTATGTGAGGCAAAAAGACAAGTATTTGGTTAACAAAACAACACAGGGGTAATAAAAAATAATTAGGCAGCTTTACTTCTCAAAACTCTGCAGCAGGTGAGCTGCTGCTGTTCCCCTCAGACAGGCATACCCATCCCTGCAAGCAGAGCTTCCTCATGTTTGTTTTATCTGCAGCAAAATAACCAGTTTATTTGGTTAAATGTTATAACAGTAAAAATAATAAATAAATAAATAAATAAGTAAAGTCCAGTAACCCACAGTCTGGTGAGGGAGGGGGTATATACTGTGGTAGAAAAAGCAGGCTCATATTCCACGAGAGCTTTGTCAAGTGTATTGCATAAGGAGATTACAGCCCTGAGTCTGAAACACGGCTGATGGCGTTAGTTCTTTTTGCCGCTACCTCTGTCATTAGCATGCTACTGAACTGTATCACAACCACCCTTCTTTCATCTGTGTGAAAAAAGGCTCAAGGTCCATCATTAAATTTTTCAGAGCTGTTACCCCACATGGCTATTAGCTTCATCCCCCCAAGCCCTTTCTTGTTGTTGTTTTAAATAGAGGGAAAGGAGTTGGACAGGTTAATCATCTGTTCACCTTATATCCTGTGCTCTTGGATTCGTTTGACGTAACAGGCCTATAGAAAGGACATGAGTCCAGATTCTGCTGTGGACGCCCTGTGTAAGGCCTGTCCTGCACTCAGGGTTTTGGCAATGTAGTTAAGTTGATTAGCAAAATGAGAAAAAACTCCTCACACCCCTGCGTGCCATACTTCTGTCAGCAAAACTCTAACTCAATGCCAGTTTTGCTGGTAAAAGGAAAAAAAAAACCAAACTTTTCCTGATGCAGCCTCTTCTGTGTGGAGAGAGATTTTACCACCAGTTCTCATACTGTTCTGTGGGAGGCCTCACTTCCAGTTCTACAACCCTTCTTCCTCATCTGCATGTGCAATGCCTCAGAAGTGGGGTGGCCACATACATTCCTCAAGCAATTCATTGTCTCTCATCGCATACCTGGCAAGAAGGCTGTCCTGGGATCAGCTGGGCCTGCTGGATAATCCACATCCCTTTCCATGGGAGGAGCAGGACCACAGAGACCGCTAGATCCAACATCCGCATTCTTCCCAAGATTCATCTGCACATCCGATGTAGCCGTGTCCCTCCATTGTGGGACACGGAGGAGCTATTGCCATCTTCCACTTGTGAAACACCCGTGAAGTTTCTTTCCCTTAAGCATTCTTGTGCACGTCTTGTAGCTCTCAGTTATGTAGTCATCTCTGGGGAGAGCCTGGATAGACTAACATCTCTGTTTTAGAAGAGCTGCAAGAACCCCACAGTAGATAGAAATGGAAGGAGCTGGCTTTCACAGCTTTCTGGAAGTTAAGACACTGTAAAACAGGCTGGGCCATATTAGTGGAGGATCAGCCCAGATGCATCTGGTTGGCATTGCCTGTTGAGTTCCTTCATAGGAGGTGGAATTCTGCAAGCAACTGCCTCTGTGTTCTGGTGTTCCTCCTGGCCTCACAGCCTGCTCCTGCTCTACTGAGTCAGGCTCTCGGAGACCAGGTCTACGGAAAGCCTGCAGATAGTCTAAAGGAAACTTGCAACATTATTATGAATATTTAAAAACTCCAACCTGTCCCCTGCAAAAACTGGCTCAGCTGTAAGTCATTACAGTGATGATAATAGAAAGGACATTTTATTCACCTATCAATCATGCTAGCTCTTGATGAGTTGAGAATTAATCTGCAGAAGGAAAAGCAAACACGTATCTTTTGTCCTTCCCATCCAAAGTCTTTTGAAATCAGTGTCTTCCCAGTCAGTAAGTTTTGGATTAGGTCCTCATTCCACCTTCCTTTCCCCTGTTCCTACATTACTGTGAAAATTCAGGCTGTTTCTCTTTACTTCCTTCCTCTTCATAAAATGTCTAATAATCAGCCATCTGGTGTCCAAGATGCCTTGAGTATTAGGGCATTTCCTTTATCCAGGGGAGGCTTGTGAGAAGAAAGATAAATGTGTTCATGACCCATCCCTGCTGTGTGCTGATTAGGGTCTGGCATTTTTTCTTTGTTCACAGTGATTACTGTAGCGCTAAGTTGTTTGGTAGAGAAACATACTTAAAGGGAGAATCTTAGTTTCTGGTCTAGCAGATTTCATTACATTACTTAACTATTCTTAATTAGAATTCTATATAACAATATAATACGTGTAATATATGTTAAAGACGGAGTGGGATTTTGAAGGGAAGAGGCAAAGGGAGATCTATAGAAAATATAGTATGTCCTGAAGAACTGCAGTCTGGATTCATTCTCATTTTAATTCTGGCTCACAGTGGCACCCTGTTTTTCAGAACTAGCTAAAAAACTTAACCCCTTCCTTTCATTCTGTATGGCAGACTAGTAGCCAGAGACCCAAAGCTGCAATATAAACTGTGTGCAGGGCTCTGTTCAAGTCAGTGACAGTCCCTGGGGAACAAGGGTTCTGTGTACCATGCTGTATAAAACTGGGTCAGGTCTCAAGGTAGCCAATGCATGGAGATTCAAGTTTAAGAGGAAAAATATTGAAGGGCACAGAGAAACTGTGACAGAGCATCCACTGGACCATTGCATTTTTTTAAAACAAAGCCTGGAGGGAGAGGGCAAGTCAGACTAAAATGAAAACAAAAGCAGCAGGAAGAATCTGCCATCTTAGCTCTTAACTAGAAGGCAAAGAAAAGAACTACCTTTTTTATTCTATGACGACTTGCAGGCCAAATTCTTGACATAAAGGAGGTTTGTGTCTTGATTTGTGAGCCCTTGGGAGTTGCAAATTTTTTGTTGCCTTGACTGTGGTAGCATGAAGAGATGCCAGTAAGGTACTGTTCATATTCACAGAATGATACTCCCTTCCCGTTAGGGTGTGGACAGTCACTAGACTTTTGTACCAGGAGTCTTCACTTGATGGTATGTTTATAAATAGTAAACAATTTTGGTCAAACAGGAGTTTGTCAGGGGAAAGAGAAGTAAGAAGAGACAGACGTCCTTAAAATACCTTTAGGCTGTTTCTGTACACCTGAGTTCTCAGCAAACAAATATTTATAACTTTTTTTTCTATTGAAAGTCACCTTTAAGGGCATGTACTATCCAAATCCCTGCTTGAACTCTGCATACAGTTCAGACTGTGAATTATAGTAGTCATACCATATTTAAGCTATTTAGTGCATCCATGAATTAACCAGCTGATAGCATATATTAGCATGAGGGCAAGAAGTAAGATAGCCTAAACTTTCTGTGCAAGACTATGCAAAACTTCCTTTAAATGGAAACATTTGTCTCAGTCAGTGTAAAGAGCCGGGGCTTCATCTATATGCTTAACTTCTCACACAGCAGATAGTCACTGCCCAAACTACTCACCAAGCACAAATGTACATGCAGATAAATCTTTCTCTGGTGATGCTACAGAAAATAGTGAACCACATATTCTGCAGTCTACTCAAACACGGTAAAGGTCTTTATAAAATGCAATGGGCATAATTTTTACATTAACATTTGACTTAAGTTTCTCATTTTGAAAGCATAACATGGTAGAAATGCTCTCCATTTTGGTTCTGTGGTTATAATGTATGATATTCCTAAACATGTAATCATGATAGTTGGAATAAAGTCTTGTAGAATAGACCACTTTAGACAAATAGATGCAATTTAAAACCATACACCAAGAAGGCTGATTTTTTTTATCCCTTTGGTGTCAAAAAGCCTTTGAGCTGTTTGTGCTGACACTTTTACTAACCTCTTCCTGCAACAGGCACTAGCAGACACTGTTAGTCAGTTATATTTATGGTTGATCATTTTAAGTGCTTCATGGTCCTGCTTCAGTGCTATGGAACATTCTGGGGAGGCAGGATGGATAAGGTCTAGACAATCTGAAATCCTGGGCTGTAAAACTGAGATGCGCAGTGTTACGTTACAGCTACTGGCCCTGACTCAGCCAAGATTTTTAAACACAAGTTGTCATGCTGAAGTCAGGCTTGGAGATACACTTCTGTGTCTTGCTGAATCAGGGCACATACATAACAAGGTGATTAGAAATCCAGCTCTGAACTGATTCTCATTTTGCAGTCGTCAAGCTTTTTATTCCTGAGCTGCATTCTACAGCTTTGGTCTGGTGTGGGCACACTGCAGTCCCACTGCAATCTCAGTACCGCAGTCCTGCTCTTCTGCCTGCTTCCAAGCAGAGAAGAGCATAGCCTTCTGATGAGGCTCATACAGATACCTGGGATGGGTGGCATTTCTCTGCTTTTAGAAAAATCTCCTTAGACAGAAAGTGCTAGAAAGCACAGCCTGTCTCACTACCCTATTTCTGTCAGTAGCTGCTAGTGTGGTAGGGCTCAGCTGCCCCAGTTCTGCACAAATGCACGCTCTAATCTTGCTGATAATGTCTGGAGAGAGAATGGTCATGGCCAGTTCATGTCAGCATTTGAATTCAGTCTCTTGGTTTTCTGCTAGCTCTTCTTCCTCAGTTTCCATCACAATCATCGACTTTCTCAATAACACCATCTCTGGAAATGGTTTGCAGAGGAAGCAAGATAAGCAGAACATGAATGCTAGCAGGAGCTGAGCCAAAGTTTTGAAAATTCTGGCTCTCACCCCACAGCACCAAATAGGAAGCCCTTCGCATTCATGGCAGACAAATGTACAGGAAAGCACAAAGTAAACCCTTACCACTTTCCCTCATATTTGAGCTTAGTTTTTCCTGATCCAGCAGCTCGCATGTGTCTTTACCTCTACTCTCACTGCAAAATCGAAGAATTCAGCCAGCTGAGAAATAGGCAGCTGGCCCTGGCTACTGCCTGCTTCTGCAGTTCACAAGGTAAAAGTCCCCATTGTTTTCTGATGGGGAGTATCGCCTGACAAGACCTGACCAGTTGATCACAATAAGGACAGAGGTCTCAGCGCAGGAAAGTGTTTTTATTCAGGACGTTGCATAAGCATAGAGTTAATTTTAAGCCCATACTTAAGTACTACAGCAGTCAATATGACAGAAACATTTAAATTGAAGTCAAGTTAGTATCTGAGTTTAATTGCTACTGCACAGGCTTTGCCTAAGCACACTTTCAGGTGCTGCCTTAGAAAGGAACACAAACCAGCACAGGCGTAAGTATTTTGCTAAGTCAGAGCTTGTTGTAGTACATTTTCTCACTCTGGATTGTCTCACTCCATTCACGAAAGAAAGGTGGAAGAAACCCAGCATTTGCCATTGGAATGATCCCTGTGCATCCCAAACTGTAAGTTATTTTCATTAGAAGAAAAGAGTGAGTTATAAAAGCTAATACAGAAGACTTCATACTTCCATAGGGTACTGATCTTTTCAGTGTGCCTCTAAGGAGCTGTGTAGGTCCAGTTCAAACCAGGGGAGAAACTCCCCTTGACTTCAGTTAGCTCATGGTCAGGTTCTGAGCAGAAGCCATAAGGCTGAATGACCTGCTTATCACTAAATAGCAGATGATTCACAGCTTCTGACTGAGAAGTCAGGAACTCTTTAACTGCAGGTCCTGAAATTGGTGCCAGTCTATTTTCTGAGCATACTAGCAGGGGAGAGGCAAATGTCTCTGAAGGCAGAAATTTGTAAAAAAAACATAGAAAATAATTATCTTAAGAAAATAAAGCTTTTCTGTGTCTCCCATGTGGTATGACCTATGGGAGCTTGGACACTCATCTGAAGGAAGAGGGAAAGAACTTTTAGTCTTAGCTTGATCATCATGAAGAGGCAGTTGGAAAGTTGGATCTGTCTGTGCTTGGGGATGACAAACAGTTTACACAGACCTTTGCCTCTCTGGAATGCTGTCTCTCATCATACGCACCGATAACAAACCCCCAGTGTCAGGAAGTAATACTAGCACATCCTCTTTGCAAAGCTATCTAAAAAAACAGGGAGGAATTTGTTTCTGACTGAAGTAGAGTGACACCAGTCCTACAGCAGCCATCTGCATGCCTCTCCTGCTTCCTTCCTTGTTTTTATTCTCAACTCTTTTTATAGCCGATATATTTCCAAACACTCCACATGAGATTCTGAGTTGCCAGCTTTTGCAGTCTTTGGTCAGTTGCATTACACTAATGCAACATATTTGCAGCAGCCCTCCTCACATATAATTTACCAATACAACTGGATTAACCCAAAGCATAACACTAAGCCATGAGAGGAAAATGGCAGAGTACAAGGAATCAAATAGGTCAGCTACCTGGACTAAAGAACCAGTGGATTGGCATGGCGTCTCTCACATCTCAGATGATCACGTTTCCACCATTCAGTGCAGTTTTCTGTTTGTTCTTTGCTCAAATCGATCCCCCTCTTCCCTATGAATAAAATCATAGTTATAGGGAAAGGAGGTGTTGGCACCAAGCAGCATGTTGTGTTTCTTTCACATGGGAAAGTCCTGTTCAATAAAAATTGAAAACGGCTTTCAAAAACAACAGATTCATCTTGGTAAATCTGTCTCCTCTTCAAGCCAGAATACGTTTTTATGCCCTGAAGAACTAAGGGAAATATTCTGAAACTAGGCAGTGCAAGGGAAGAGCCCATAACTGTAGCTTGCGGTTTATTGGGAGTACGTGTTTCCACTACTTTGGCTTCCAGTCAGTATAATCATGATTTTGGAAACCATTTCAAGGAAGGGAATGATGACCCTGTGGTTAAGACATTGAGACTGGACCAGTCTGGTTCAGTTCCTGGCTCTTTCAGAAAGTATAGCCATGGGCAAATCATCTAATCTGCCTGCCTCCCCCATGAAGTAGAGATGATAATGTTTCCTCTGTCTGACGTGTCTATTTAAACCATATAGAGCACTGAGGATTTAAAATCACAAGGAGGAAAAGGGTAGATATGATCCACATCCGTGCTTCCCAGAGTCCTTGTCAAAAGGTCAGATTTTGCCCATTACAATGGGCATAATAAAAAAGAATTCCATTGGTTTAGTGGAGTTACTCCACATATTCATTGAGCTAAATGAAGTCAGAACTTATAATACTAGATCTAAAGTGCTTTATGTTGTTTCTTCTTCTTTGATGGGATTGTGGTCATAGCTATTTGAAACAGAATGCCTCCAGCTCCCATCCATCCATGAACCTCTTTTCAGTTTCAGCCTGTTAGCTCAGTAGTTCTGCACCATCTCTGAGATTTGCGAACTCCTCCAAATGCAAAAGCATGGTTCAGTAGTATTGCCTATCTTTTACCAAAACATGAAACAAAAAAGCTCCCGTCAAATCATAAACACCGTAATTTACCCTAAACTATTCACATTTAAAATAGGAAATCTGAAATATCAAAACCACAAGCATTCAAGTGTTTCCATGAAGGATAATCAGGATGTTGGACTTGCTAATAATTTTATTTAGGTGTTCAAGCTATGAAAGAACCCATATGATCCTTTTCAGTTCTGTATTTCTGTTAAAAAGTGATATGTCTGTAGAATTTCAGCAGTTGTTGGCTGTCCTAGATGTCTTCAAAATAGCATGTGCTGTTCACCTATGCTGTGAGGCTAGGAATTTTAGCCCAGCCAATGCTCCCTGTACTTTCTCTACATCCTGACCCCTCCATACCCTTCAAACAGGGAAAGTTTCACAGTCAGAAAGGCTGTTACAGAAATTTGCCCAGCTCCACTTACTAGCCTTGGCCTATCTGGAAAACAGCAGAACTGGAGCTGCAAATGTCTTTCTGCTCACATCTTTCCCTCTCTCACATGCCCCAGAGCTACACAATGGGAGAGCTGTTCAGAATATCATAGTGGAGTTTTGCCTACAGCTCTATGCTGAGCAGATACAGCCATCTGCAAAGAATTCACATTTCAAGACATGCCGGTTCCAATGTATCTGAAAATCACAACTAGTCAGCAGGAATGGATGCAGTCTGCATTGCTAAACGCTTGGGTGCACTCATATAATTGCATAATTTAATGTTGTGAACTCCCTCTTCTCAGACAATGTGTTTTAGATATTGACTGCACAGAAGGTCAGCCTGTGCTAGAAAAACAAACAGGCTGCTTTGCTTAGTACAGCAGTATAGGGAAGGCTGGGAATAGGCTATGACAAGAGACATTTACCCTTGTTAATTGTTGTTACTGTGATGTGGTCAAAGCATTTCAACTTAGCTTTTAGCAGTCCAGACTTAATGCGCTTTTTTTTTCACACAGTGATGTGTAGAGGGACTAATCCAGATTGGCTTCTGATTACATTAGTCATTACATAGACAGTTCTCAGTCCAAACCACTGACTAAGTGCATGAGACACATGGGTAAGAGGTGGACTGTGCACCAGAACATGGCGCAGGGGTGCACGAACTTCTGTTCCACATGGTACGCTGCCTGTCCTTATGAAAATACTGCATAGATCAAGACAGCTTGTGTGACTCCCTAATGAAGTATTTATTGATTTCAAGCAAATTTCATAGAAGGGTGAAGATATTAGAGAGAATTAAATCCCTACATCTTTGGGGAAGATAATCTTATGATGATGAACTCATTACTGATTATACACCAAAGAAAAGTTCCCATCAATGTCCTATCCATAAGAAACGCTTTGTTTGGAGCATGCAGTTAACCGCAAAATCCAAATTGCTTTTTGCTCACAGAATTACTTGACACATCTGAAACGTTACACACAGGCAGCCCAACTAATCATATTAGGCCACACGGTCATTCAGAGGTAAACTGGAAATGAATGGCTGTCTCCTCTTCTGCTTGTTCCTTGAATTAAGTTATCCAGGCTTTTGCAGTCAGCACAAGCTGACATCCCCAGAGTAGCTTTGCTCTGGGAGAAGCAGTTGGGAATTACAGAGGGGACGAAAAGTAAAGTTATGCATTAGCAGCTGCGCTGAGAAAAGAACACAGGGTTTTGTCTGCACCTTGAGCAAGTGAAAAATAACCATGTGGACTGCAATGTATCGGGTAGCTGCATAGATGTTAGGGACTTGTCTGCCTTACAGAGTATTTCCAAGGGTCTAACGTTCTAAGTATACATGTTTTTTTTCTAAATGGATGCAGTTAGAATGACACAGCCTTCCCTCACTGGGGACACAAGAAAAGCAGAAAAAAAGTGCTTAATTAAGGCATAATTTATTTTTCTCTTCTGCAGGGGCTATCGCTATTCTGTGAGACAGATAAAGCAACACATTAGAAAGGCACATAAACTGTGCTGCCAGGGAAACCTGACTCTTGTTCTTGTTTTGTTGCTTCCTTTAATTCTACATACAGCATTCCTGCTGAGAGCAGACTGGTAGAAGCTTGTGAGTAATGGAGAGGCATAACACTTAGCAAAGTCATCACAATGCGCATCTGCTGCACAGAGTATTTGTATTTAACACTTTCTTTTTAATAGGTTCTTCAAAGGTATATACATTGAGGCAATTACCTGCAGAGAAATCAAAAAGATACCACAACAAGTAATAAGAATACCAGGAGATGCAGAAATAGTAAATACCTGCTAGGCTTTTTTTTCCCCGGGGTACCTATTTTCTAGGATGAAGTGACAGTTATAAATATGTTAAAACAGCCTTTTTTTTTTTTTTGTTGGAGAGATGAGAAATGCTATCTAACTTGTGTGATGTAGGGAGAATGTTGCCTGAGCAGTCCATTACCTCAGTCTCCTATAATACCACCCTTCTGGAACCCTTGTGAGGAAACACAGATGCCTCGATGAATTAAGTTAAAATATTGCAGGCAACAGAAGATACACAAATATATTAGGTGTTTCCTTGACGGCAGGTGTGGTGGTGGGGATGAAACAGTATGGGGAAAGCAGTATGGAAAAACGGACTGAAAAATAACAGGGCGTGGAGCCCTGTGTACATGCATCTGTGGGGGAAAGAAAAAAAGCTCGGCAAATGATGAGAATTATCAATTCAGATGCTTACAAACCAGCTGTAATTCATTATCTTCAATGCTCAATTGAACTGCCTGAATCAGGGGGGATGCTGGGAGAGTTTGTAGTTGGAGGTCAGTCTGATTTATCATGGTGCTCACTGTAAGCCCTACCAAGGTGCAAGGCGGGTTTAGTAAGTGTTGCAGTTACCTGTAGACAAGGATGGACCCCTCATAGCCAAGTGCAGTTCAAGTACTAGGACTGCTTCTTCCAGCATGTTTTAAAGAAGCAAAATCTATAATATAGAAAGGTGAAGAAAAGGGAGAACTCATTCAAGAGAATGAGGCCCTGACGATAAAGGCTGGTTTTGGAGGTTGTGCGCTCTCTGGAGATTACAGCATGGCGTTGGGAGAGGAATGCAGTCCTGGCTTGCCTTCTGGTTGTATGTGATATGTAGCTTTGGGCATATCTCACAGGTATCACAGGTAATCTTGTGATCTCCTTGTAAATGGGGGCTGATAAAACTTACCTAACTATGTCTTTCACAAGGTTTTTGAAAAGGTTGATTATTTAATTGCGAGTAATTTATCATGATGACTCCTATTTAGAGGAGCTTTTCAGAGGTCCTAATTGGCTAGGCCATAAACTGACTTTAGAGACAAGTGCTGTTCAAAGCCTTGCAGGACCCAGGAGAGAAAGGAAGGAAAGCTAGTTGTCTGTCTTAAGCTGTGGGTTACTGGCAGAGCTGAAAGTGGACTGCAACTGTTTCATCTGGTAGCCTGGGAAATCCTCTGCAAGTGTGAAGGAATATAAGGAATTGTTGACCCTGAAAATCAGGAAATAGACTGGACTGGCTCATCCCCCATGTGACTGTGGGTGCTCCCTTCTGATTATTACCTGGGACCATGATAGCAAAGAACAGGAATGTAGTCAGCATATCATGAGAGAAGGCTCTGACCTGGGCTGTCCAGGAGATTTGTGCTGGATGGTCAGAACAGCTCCCTTCTGTTCCTAAGAGCTGCGAAAACTTAGATGAAAAGCAATGTAGCATGCTACAACTCTGACACAAGCTTTATATGCACATAGAAACAATTGTTTGTAGGTCAGCTTTTTATACCAGTTTTGTGATTTTTAAATTACTTGGCAAAGGGGAAAAAACAAGAGATTGGGCACACATCAAATCCACCTGACCTGGGCTGTGGTATATACGATTCAGTTGAAAAGCTAAGCTCTAGAAATAATGGCCATTGGCACTCTGCTAGTGTTCACCAAGTCAGCTGATTCCATGTTAGGGCAGGTAAACAAATATCAGCCTGCATTTCAGAGAGCAGGGAAGTGAGAAGGTGCAGTGAACTCCACACAGCTGAATCATAGGAATCAGAACCTGCTGGATGAATCCTGTATTTCTGGCTAAAACGTTCTCTCCAGCTTGCAGTACTATTCCATTCTTATAACTGAAGCTGAATACTTTTTATCTTTGCCATATCCTAGACTCTCTATTTATTTATTTCAGCACATAGAAGGTGAAGGACTCCCTTCTCATGTATCTTGCTGTAAGCTCACAGAAACAGTGTTTTCCAGGACTGATACAGAGCTGGATCCATTTTCACCGTGTAAGGATCCTGATTCCCAGATTCTGTGTCATAGACATCTTTAACAGAGAAGCATTAGCCATTGAAGAATCTGCCCAGCCTTCAACCCTCTCTGCAGCAGTGCTGGGAAAAGGCTGAGCTATTGCAGTAAGGGGGGTGTGCCAGCTCACACATGGAAGTGAGACTTGCAAATTCAGGCCGGGAGTCTCAAGGGCAGTACAGATTCCACAACCACTTGTGGAAGCAGTTGTGATCACTGTACTTTCCCACACACACAGAACAACCTCAGAGAACTTTCATATAAAGAAGGGGAGAAACAAAAAGCCACTAGCAAAAAGAGACAACAAAAGTCTCCAGGAGATAGTCATCTTATCTGCAGTTTGCACTCAAATAACCCCAAATGGCTGCTTATCTGTAGCAACAATGGAGCTTTTACTGATTTAAAAGTGAATGAAAAAAAACCCCAACCCTGAAGAGCTTATCAAGTTACTTAGATAAATATTCTGCAGTGATGTCACAAAGGGAGTAAATGATGAGGTCATAGGGAAAATGTAATCCTTTTCTGTCACTGGGAATGAAGGATCTTGTCTGCTAAACTCAGATGAAAATTTTAAATATTGACATGTTTAGGATGTTCAGGGCTGGGACCTTAACTGTATCCCTCTTGGAGTTTGCAGTAAAAGGTTCAACAATTTTCACACAAAATAGGGCTATTTAAAGATGCTGATATAAAAATGAACAATTCTGTTCTGTAGGAAGAGTTGCAGAACAGATGCTAGCTATCTATGGAGGCTGCTAAACACGAAGCATTGATGTTGCAGATAAGAGTAGTGCTTATTTCCTGTTCCCTATAGGCTTGATCCAGTGTCTCTTGAAGTCTTGAAAAGGCTCCCAATTGACTCGTCTCTAAACTATTGCTCTTTCTGCCAAAACCAGACACAGTTCTTTAACCCATTCTCCCTGTATTGCATGAAGAGCATCCTCCAGTAAGCCAGGGAGAGACACAGACGCACTGAATTTATTAGAAGCTAAAGAATATGGTCA
Source organism: Aptenodytes forsteri (assembly GCF_000699145.1). Classification (NCBI taxonomy): domain Eukaryota; kingdom Metazoa; phylum Chordata; class Aves; order Sphenisciformes; family Spheniscidae; genus Aptenodytes; species Aptenodytes forsteri. The sequence continues at coordinate 5,169,233 of NW_008795131.1, read as the reverse complement.
CACCTCAAACTCTCAGCTGTTTTATAGGGCCGGTTTCCCTCACACCAACCACTTAGTTCTGGGCTGGAGCGAGCACTTGTCAACCATGAGGGAAACAAGTTAGCTGTGTGATTAATTGTCAGAAAAGTGACTGTGATGTGTCCTGAGAAAGTCCTTCTTGGGTGGATTATTTTGCTTCCTAATGTGTTCAGATGCACAGGTAAGGAGAGTAGTCAGGACAATGTCCCACTTTCACTAGGACTGTAGTATGTATTCTGAAAAGCAGTGAGTATGAGGCCCTAAACCCTTTTTACGTCTCTGCAAATTTTATGAGAGCTTTCGTTCATTGCTATGGCAAACCCAGGGATAGAAGTGTGTCTGAGCTAGGGTGAGTTACATATACGTATACGTCAGTGTTAGTGTTGCTGTGGAGGTGACAGCCCTTACTGCAAGCTCATCTCTGCACACCTGGATTCTACCTTCCTAGGCACAAAGGCCAGAGCTTACCTGCAGTTGCTGAGGCTTCATCAGCTCTCTCCAAGATAAGCAACATAAGCGGCTTTTAGTGACACCCCCTGTGCCTTGAGGTGACACAACAGTGAGAAAAACAGCTACCCAATAACATTGCGCAATTCTGCATTTTCTCCCAGTCCGGGAAATTACTTAAGTAAGAAATTGAGCTGGTTGGTCCAATGTGTTTATTGCTGCTGGTTTTGGCGTGCAGCCACTACCCAGATGAACGAAGTCCCTCAGGGCTGTAAATCCCCTTCTCTCCTCCCTTGCACAGTGGCATAGTCTCTCCCTGGTACCACAGGCTCTCTAGCACTGTAGCAGCAATGCCAGATGGTCCTGAAGCAGAAGTGTTTCATAACAGGATTCAGGGTATCCCCATAACGCTGCATAGATATAACTGGAAACTATGCAGCAGGGGCTGGGCTTTGTCCCTTGCCCCCCTCGCAAATCTCCCTTGCCACCCACCCCCAGCAAAGAAAGGCGTTTGCCTTGGCTGCAGCGGGATTGCTTCCCAATGCTTTGGTGCCCTCTGCAGCCGGGCGAGCCGGGCCGCTGCCAGGCTGGGAGAGGGCTGCCGAGCACGGCTGGGCTTTGCATCGTCCCAGCAGCGTCCCAGCGTCCCCCGCAGATGTGCGAGGTCGGTGCTCCTCGACGGGAACTGCAGACAATCACAGGAAATGAAAAAATGTAATCCTGCTGGGAGACAGCTATTTTCATTAGATTAACTTCACACACTGGTGTTCCGGGTGTCGGAGGCCACCGCCTTCGAGAAAGGGAGTCGTGCAGCCACGGAGAGTTTCCATGAATGTGTGTACACACGGGGCTAGATGGTGACTGTGGATGTATTTCTTTCTCCCCCTTATAATCTGTGTTTTCTTTACCCCCATCCGTGAACTCTGTAAAATACAACCTAGAGATCCCCCTGTGTGCTTTAACTGAGCCACGTGCAGGACAGATAAAGGACCTGCTTTCTTTAAATGTACGTAAATCAAGAGCAGCCCTCTTGCAACCTCTGGAATAACAGCAGCATAAATAAGCTGAGAGTCAGACCTCTTCTGCTCCCTGTCCTCTTGCCCCTTGTGTCCAACAGCTGTTTCATGCACAAGGGATGCTTAAAGTGTGGGCAAATGCAAGCTGCTTTCCCCACATCCAGTCTCTCTACTTACACAAGCCTCTTGCATCTCCTGTGGACCTATTATTAATGAACCTAAATATTCTTTTCTTCATCATGCCATGCATTTATTCATGTTTTTGCCCTAGGAGCCTCAGTCAGGGATTGCCTCCCCACTGTTTGAGTCACTAGGGAATATAGTTAGGGACAGATCTAGAATAAGAAAATGGTTCTTGACCCAAAACATTTACAATCTGTCTGTGTGTGTGTGTTTATAAAATAGCAGATGTATGTATACTTTTATATATATTTTTATAT